>NC_142931.1:138745572-138855572 GCF_046866305.1 Octopus bimaculoides | reverse complement strand
TCTCTCTCTTTTTTTCTTTTCTTTCCGTCAATAATTTAAAGAGACTGATAAATTCATCGTTGAATGTCTGTGACTTCTTGTTTAACTTTAGAAACTGGTTGTCACATATGAACGTATTTCTTCTGTTCCTTGTTATCTGCACGAAACTGAGCTCGTCTGTCACTCAGGTGAAAATTACAGGTATCGTTTTTAGGACAGGTAAAGAGACGGAAAGGAAGGATTAAAGAAGAACGCAAAAGGAATGAAAAGAGGTATGGAAGGGAAATAAAAGTTATCATTCCGACTGATGAATCATAGTTTCATATTTAACAATTGTCTATGTCAGCCAAGGTCACTGTGACTTAGCAGAACACAATCGGCTCATAACTTTATCTTTAAAACAAACAAACGAAAAAGACAAAACAACCCCACTACAACAAACAAAAACAAAAAAACAAATGATAGGTTCCTTAGTCAATCTATTTTTACACCCTGTCCATTAATACACATTGACAAATGATTATGATATTTCCTTGTGATAAGAAATTGTGTAACTGTGTTATTAAATCAATTGCATTTTACTATTTGTTCGGGGACCACTGTATAATTGGTAAGTGTTTCATTATGTGAAATCTTCTGTTACAATCTAGCTTGGAGAGCGTACTAAACTGTTCTAGAGACGTTGCATAAAAACTTCTGTGATAGCTTGAATAGATCAACAACGACTCTAGATTTAACCCTCTGTTAAATGTGATGCTTATTTATTGACATCGTTTCGAGATTTTAGCGATGTAATTGCTTATTTTTAGAATGACATTGTTGGGTAAGTGTGAGAGGCATTATCTGGCCTGCTTGACTATAAAACAGGTAGTATATTTGGGTCTGATATGGCCGGTTTAAATGATTAAGGGCTAAAGGTTGCTACATAGATTGCGGAGTAAAGGTTTTAACTGACATTTTCAAGCCTCGTAAAGACTAGTTAAGATAATGAAACATGGGGTATGAGACATTTTGGCGTATGCGCCTCCTATTTAGTGTCATTGATTTTATACTAACTTATTTGACATCAGACGTTTTAATGTTTTTCTTATTCTGTCTACTTGTCTGTCTGTCTATCTGTCTCTCTCTCTCTCTCTCTCTCTCTCTCTCTGTTTATGTGTCTGAGTAGATTTCTTTTTGTGTGTGTGAGGAGACGAAAAATGTTTATGTCAATCGTATTCAGTTGATAAAATGTAATCTCTCCCTCTCTTTCCCTCCCTACCTCTTTCTCTCTCTCTCTCTCTTTCTATCTGGATGTGTATATATTTACATGCACGCACGTGTTTTGCACTCAGCACCAACACGCATTCAATCTCCAATCAGTCGTGCTAAATCGTCAGCTTCTAAACGGCCACCCCCGATCACTTCATTCCGCGAAATATGCAAGTTTTCTTATAGTCAACTAATGAAGATTTTCTACCTAATTCGAAACTGTTTATTGTTATTCTTTTAATCATGATTGTTATCTTGAGGTATGGGGGAAGAACAGCAGAATTCACCTACTTCGTGGGTCCTCTTATAGCGTTGATCCTTTGCAGCCGGGCTAGAAACAGCAACAGAATCTTCCCCATATCACACACTAACATTAAAAATCATGGTGGATAGTTTTCCAGGTTACACAGTATCTTAGTTACACAGTATCTAAACGAAAGATCGTCATGGCTGGAAATGCTTTTCATCATCAGAGCTGATCAACAGCCATCATTACTATAAATACCACCATTTTACCTTTGTAAAACAACAACAGCCATCTTCACTATAAACCTCTAGCCAGAACCTAACGATAAATTCCCTCAACTCGCGCAACCACCATGTCCGTCTCGAGCAACAGCCCCAAAGCAAAAGAGACCTTTGCTAGTCATCCTTCTGTTCACATGCCCTCCCTTGCTCCCCTCCTTTTGGCAAGGCCCCTCTGTTGTTCGCATGTCATCACTGACCCTTTACGTCCGGCTCACCTCAGCCCCACATATCTGAAATTGTGTTATTCGCTTATTCTCTTAATATATGCATTATAGATATACTTCAAGCTCTTCTAGGTTATAAATCTGTGAAGTCTGTCTCGAACATTTACAAGATCATTAGAGCAAAGCTTAAACAAGTTTCCGAGCCATATCAGAGACTGAGAATACGACACTGCTCCTGTAAGGGATGCTAGTCCATCGCAAGATTGACCCTAAGCTGTTGCTGTTATTAGTTTTCAGCTAAGTTGCTTGGAGCAATGAGAAATGAAGTGCCTTGATCAAGGACATAAAGGTAATTGAAATCCATCACCTTGCGATCATGAACCCAACACCCTAATCTCTAAGCCACACATTCCCAGTCATACAAAGCAATGCTGAAAAGTTCCTGGCTCTAATGGTACCGCGAAAAGCCTGGTTGGAGGCCCAACCTCCCGAGTTCTTTTTTACAGGGCTTAGAAAAACTGATGAACCGCTGCAATAAGTTGTGTGAATCTGAGAGGGGAACAGGTTGAATAAAATCATAATTAACTGACCCACCTGTATTTTCTTTTACCCGAATCCAGGAACCCAGCATTCACTCGTAGATACATTTACTTTTTACCACCAATGTCAGGGAACATCTCTATCACTGCTTGTCAATTTCAACGTTCCTCTAGCGACTTCTTTGTTTTCCTTTCCCTTTAAATTGACTCTAACTCACATCCTTCCCCATATTTTAAAAATAAAGCCTACTGTACCATTAGAGTTTTCCTTTCCCTTTAAAGTGACTCTAACTCACATCCTTCCCCATATTTTTAAAATAAAGCCTACCGTACCATTAGAGTTGTATAAGTTATGAGATAAAGAACAAAAAGAAGACATTAAGGCAAGATTTAATCTGCCTGGCAGTCATTGTTTTATCTTGTCCACACACACCTTTATTTACTACTTATGCTTCCGGTACAATTGTAAACACTACATCTCTCTCACTCTTCTATATATTAACGACCTACTTCTGTTGCTTTCAACAATACACATTACCAAGTAGATAATTCCTCCCTTTAGAACTCCTTCATCTATTGTATATCAAACCTCAGATATACGTAACCAAGACGCCTGTAAAACCGCAGGCATACTTCTTCCATTTTGTTCCTTTCAACAGTGGATAACCAGTTATGCATTTGTAAGAAGACAATATATCTGTTTACCATGTATAGTTTTGTAAAACACAAAATTAAAAATCACAAATATTGTCTCACAGTTTCTGATATTTTATGTTGATCTTGAAGGTGGCGAGCTGGCAGAAACGTCGGCACGCCGTGTAAAATGCTTAGCGGTATTTCGTCTGCCGCTACGTTCTGAGTTCAAATTTTTCTGTTTTTGAGTGCTATCACATGCGGTATTTATTTATCTTTCGCAGTTCATTCATTGACTTCCCTTTTAGTTTGCTCCACTTTATTGACTGCCATTTTATGTTCAGAGATCGAAAGATGGCCATCGCTGTTGTTTTTAAAAATTATATTTAAAACAGTTCTTATATGTGGAAATTTCTTGCAGATTTGTTATTGTGTGATTAATATTTTCTCTTTGTTCTTTTTAGATTGGATTATTACCTTCGCAATTGTTAATGATTTCCTTATCACACGAAGACTAATTTCTTTCTACGACAGCTGGTACTGCTTTCATCGTAAACGCCATAACTTCAGCAAGCATTTCTTTTCCTTTTTGTTTTTTTTATTTTTGACTTAACTAACCATAAAGAAAAGAGATTATGAGTGAGAATTGGTTCAACGAAACGCAGTATGAAATACATTCAAAGGAATCGGAGTCTCGTATAGTTCTGATATATATGTTTTCTTCACCATGGAGGAGTGAAATGTCAAATCTATCCATGTAGGATTTGAACAAAAATGTTCCTGAAAACTTGATACAATAGAAGTTCGATCGATCTAACAATCAATACCTTCTATAACCATTACTATAATACAAATAACTGCGACAATACATTGAACTAGTGGCTTTATATTTAATACTGGAACTGAGACGATCATTGCCGACCTACAGAAAAGGCCAATCTAATATTTTACAAGAATCCTAAGAAAGCTTTTTGAGATTTGAGGAGACCTGTTGTCACCAACCCTCAAAACATCAACCTTGCTGACTAACATAGCATGTAATAATAATAATAATAATAATAATAATAATAAAGATGTGGTCGTCAAAAGATGAAGATGCTCCACAGGATAGTTTGAATACAGTAATGGTTTTGGCGCAGAAGTTAAAATTGAGCAAACCTGAAACAAGTGTATGTATGTACAATAGCTTTTGCTGCGGCGACATGAAAAAAACGAGTAGTCCGCGTGATGACAAAAACAGCTCGCAGAGCAGTAAACAATCCGTTTGGCGCTTCAATAGAGGTAAAACTACGTCAGAAACGTTTGTACAATCTAATGGAATTGGCGATCATTCTCATAGGGATACGGAAGGGGTTAATGGAGGACTGAGTCCAATACTGAAAACCAGAAACCAAATAAATCAACAGCGAAACCCGTTAAAATCTCAAACAGCGATTGATATTGGTTCTGATATCGACGAGACGACAAGTTCAAACGATAGTGATTTTTCAGATATTTATACAAGTGATGATTGCTGTAAGGAACCACCACCACACGTTGATCAGTGTCCTGGTTATAATTCTAGCAACGTGGACAATGCATTTGTAAATAAAAGCCACGTGGTTTATACGAAGGAACCTGTCGATACTGCGGTAGAAAAAGACGCGAATGAGAATATCGATACGCACCGGAAGGAAGACACTAAGATCTCTGTAGCAAAAGATAAGCAGACGTGTGCAAGAAGAGATATCTCAAGGGAACAAATCTCTTCCGATAATTCCCAAGTGTTTACTGTTCAAACAAACCCAAAACCCGTCAATATCATTGAAAAAAACAATGAAGACTCCTTTACAAACAAGCAAACAACTAGAGCTTTCTCAGCTTCGAAGGAAAGCACGTCATTTTTGCAGCCATGTTCTTCTAAGCAAAAAATTCAGATTGATCGGCGTGATTTAGAATCAAAAGACACAAAAGAGTCCTCTGGAATTAAAGACGATAATTCAAATTCCAGGGTTCATCGATTAACTGTTGATAAGAACCAACTTAACTCCAAAGAAATTAACTCGTCTTTTGAAGATGAGTCTCCTTCATTAGACAAAACAGAAACCGATAAACAAATGTTATCCATCAATAAATGCAACGATTTTATAAGGAACAATTACTTTTCTGAAGCCAGTGGAACTTTACCAAAAGACAGTGAGATTAATAACTCCGAAAGAAAACGTTCTGAAAACAACTCACATGACTTCGGTCAAAAACTGAATATTTTACAAGGAGAATTGGTAAGTCGGAGTTACATTTTTCTTTGTCTCTTTGTTTTTTACCAACCATATTTGATGGTATTTGTAGCGTACACCACCACTCCTCCTCCTCCTACTGCTACTGCTGCTGCTGCCACCGCCCTCACCCCACCACCACCACCACCACCACCACTACTACTACTACTACTACTACTACTACTACTACTACTACTACTACTACTACTACTACTACTACTACTACCACCACCGTTGCTCACTCATGTGCCACTCTACCTGCTTACTTTAGTGTTATATTTATTGCTCTGTGATAAACCACTTCAAGATAAAACAAATAAAAACAATCAATCTCTATAAACCTCAATATTGATAACAATCACCTCCCCTCCCTGCCTTTTTTATCTCTTCCCATAACTTATATTTCGGTAATTCTACTGTTTCACACGCGTTTTTCCCCCTTCCTTCTCCTCCCCAAAGAGAAAAGCTCTACTTTGTAACTTGTCCCCTCTATGTTCACCCCTGTGTTGCTAATAAAAAACATATCTATCTATCTAACTATCTTTCCGTTTGACTATCTATCTATCTATCTATCTATCTATCTATCTATCTATCTATCTATCTATCTATCTATCTATCTATCTATCTATCTATCTATCTACGTACATACAATTCACACATGCACACCCACCCACACACAAACACTTCCCATTCACTACACCAGGGGTTTTCAAACTGTGGTCCGCAAGGACAAGACAGGGGGTCCGTGGACAGCAAATACTTTTTATGGGCAATTTGATTTTATATATGTTTTTTAATCAAAATCTTTTAATTGACAATAAACCTATTTGTTAAATACTGTTAAATGAATAAACGTAAAAATATATGTTATTTTAAACAAATATTTATGTATAAATTTCATAAGCGTTTATAAGGGGGTCCCTAAGGTAAAGCCTGAAATATAAAGGGGTCCGCAAGTCAAAAAGTTTGAAAACTCCCTGCACTACACCATACAATGATTCCTTAAAATTGTATAACTAAGAAAAAACGATACTTTCAATAAACAGTTTCTAAATAACAATTTCATGCGTTTGTCATTTTTTAAAAACTGTTACTTGTTTCATTAGACTGTGGCCATGCAGGGGCACTGCCTTGAAGAATTTTAAGTCGAACGAATCGAACCCAGCACTTGCTTTTAAAGCCTTGTACTTATTCTGTTGTATGTCTTTGCTGAACTGCTAGCTTACGGGGACATAAACGTACCAACACCGGTCATCAAGCGGTGGGTGGTGGACAAATGCACACGCACACGACAAGCTTCTTTCAGTTTCCTATTTCTTTACTGCCCACAAGGGGCTAAACACAGAGGGGACAAACAAGGACAGGCAAAGGGATTAAGTCGATTACATCGACCCCAGTGCGTAACTGGTACTTAATTTATCGACTCCGAGAGGATGAAAGGCAAAGTCGACCTTGGCGGAATTTGAACTCAGAACGTAAAGACAGACGAAATACCGCTAAGCATTTCGCCCGGCGTGCTAACGTTTCTGCCAGCTCGCCGCCTTATTTCAAGTTCTGTCAATCAAATTCAATCACATGGCTTTGGCCGGCTTGAGGCTATAGTAGAAGACACTTGCCCAAGGTGTCACGCAGTGAGGCTGAACCCGGAACCATGTGGTTAACCACACACCCACGCCCGCGACTCCACATACTTTCCTTACAGTCACGCCTGCATTTACGTAAAATTCTCTTACATTAGAATTACTCATGGGCAGGCTCCTGTTTGCTTGGAGTTTCTTAAACTGTGTTCTATGACAAATAATGCAACCAGTTTTCCCTCCAATGAGGTTTATAGAGACAACAACATTTGGTGTCACTTGCATTCTCTTACGCTGTTGTTGAATTCCCATGGAAATCACTACCACCAAATACGACAAGTTAACAAAACAAAAGCGATGTGAGTCATTAGAGGGACGGCAACCTGTTATTAAATCCGATTAATTTGTAGTGTAAGAGTAGGTTGCCAAAAATAGAGATAGACGTATATATATATATATATATATGTATATATATATGTAGAGAGAGTGAGAGAGAGAGAGAGAGAGAGGGCGTTAGAGAGATGAGTATATTCTCGTTTGTGACAAGTTTATTAGATTATGATTGAGGATTCTGTCTTGACTCTCACCAAAACATGGCAACAAAACAATGACCTAGTGACGGCTATGACAAGCGTTGATGGAGGAGGTGGTGGTGGTGGTGATGTTGGTGAGGGGTTGTTGGGTTGGCGATGAGGTTGTGGTGATGTCGGTGAAAGCAAGGCTGGATTTAACCATAAAGCAAAATAAGTACGTGCTTAGGGTATCGAGTGAAGAGTGAGGCATCACAGAGATAGTAAATGGTTTACAGCACAAATGAAATCATTAAATTTGCTTAAATAATATATTTGAAGTGGTTTATACATGTTGACCGGAAATATAATTTCCAAGTGTTCACGGTGTCGCAGTGAACATGTGATCAAAGACTTTGCCATTAAGAAAAGGAGAAAAAATATTCAAATATAAATAAAGTGGAAGTATACAAGAACAAACACTATTTTCCATCTTACTGTTAGATTCGTTAGGGGCAACAGAATATATATGGTGACAGCAAAATGTTTTAAGTGCTTACGGCCTCTATGTGTCTTAATCCGGCCCTGGGTGAAAGGTAGTGGCGATGGGGTAACGCTGACGGTAGTCGTGGTGGAAGATGGTGGCGAGGGGACGGTAATGATGGTGATAGTGATGGGGTAGTTGATGACATTGATGGGTTTGTGGTAGCTGCGGTGGGGGTTACATGTAGGTGGTGGTGGGGCATTGATGGTGTGGCGGTAGCGCTGGTAGCAGGGCCGGCCTGCAAATTTTTTTTCCCACGAGAGTTCCGGACCCCAGTTATGTACTTTTTTGCATACAGCTAATCAGAACTCAACTATCAAACTAATTTATGAGCGCATAACAAGTGATGGGCGATAAGATAAGGCCCCTTGGGTAAGGAATGACCATTCTCCTCTCTTTTAAGAATGCTTGTTGTTCTTGTTCCAACCATGGCTGCCTCTGCGTAGTTATTTGGGTTGTTTACTTTCATAGATAGTGAGGAGAGAGGGTTGTTGCACATCACCCTCTGCCCACATTTTCCCCATCCACATCTTTACCATATGGGGCCCTAACAAAATCCGATAATAGGTATAGATGCAAATCTATCTAATAACTGTATCGGACCCTTTGCCTTTCCCTTGGATACAAAATAGATGTACACTTACTATAAAAGAAAAATTAATGACTTCCAAATAATATATTACTCATTGATTGAAACAAATACTTCCTCCATTCAAGTTCTGGATTAAGCTAAAATTTATTATTTATTCTGCATTAAAAAGAAAATTGTTTCATTGTAACTTTTTCATGATCATAAAAGCCAGCCCCAAACTAATAACAAAAACATACAAGTTGACAGAAACCAAATCAAAGTTTTCTTTTTTCCTTAATGCTTATGTATAAGCATAAAACAAAATCTGATTAGAATATATATTATGATGATTTATGGCCAAATCTGGATTGCATTGCTGCTATCTACTGTTTGAATGCTGGTTGTATATCAAGTACACGTATTACTTTGTTGAAAGTACTTATGTTAATAAGTAGAGTAATATATGTTATCCATAAAGTGGCGAGCTGGCAGAATCATTTGAGTATCGGGAAAATGTCTTATGATATCTGTATATCCAACTCATCATAGAGGCCTTGATAGGACACCGGAAACTGCGCTGTTAGCTTTGAAAGGTTCTCTTATTTAGGTGCTTGGTGTGTAAAAGCGCACACATAGATCGTAGCAGACAAAATTACATTTTCCCGGCTCTTTATGTCCTGAGTTCAACTTTGCTTTTCATTCTTTCGGTGCCGATAAAACATGGTACTACTTAAGCTAAGTCTCTCTCACTAAAGGCTGGTCTTATGACTAAATTAGAAAACAATATCCATCTATCCGCGTTTATCACTGATCTGGGATAACACGATAGTCAGGTGTAAACAGTGTTACGCCAATCACTATAACATGGGTTGGCAATCAAAACTTCTGCTTGGATTGCAAAAGCACGTCATAGTGACGACCATCTACAATGCTCAGGAGAACTTTAGGTCTTCCAACGAAAACTCTTTTACTCATATTACTTGTTCATCATTAATTAATTTAACACGGTGTCTTTACTTAGGAACCAAACACCTGTGATAAATAAGGATAGTAGTACTCTGGGGCCATGCACGGTAATGGTGCATCGCTGCATCACCATTTGTTGGTGATTTCTTATTCCTGGCAGATGACACCTTTGCACCACTCAGGTGACAGCCCTCAACTCACGAATCTATTTGGGTAGTCGTTGCTGGTGAGGGTTTTACGAGGGTTTGTAGTTGTCTTTTCCGACATTTGTACATCTGTATCTATAAAATTTAGTCTGTGTGTGTGTTTCCTCTATGGTCAGCCAAACTGCTGGATCAATCTATATAAAATTTGGCACGAAGGTTTTTCATTACTCAGGGAAGGTTCTAAAGGGAAGGGATGTCAAATTTTGGCCTTTGCTCATATAGGGGGCTGTAGTCCCCCCCCCCCCCCCCATATGACCCTTCCGATTTTTTTGTTCAGCGGATTCCTGTTTTCGATGACGGAGATTCCCACTATGCAAAAAACCAAATATATGATTAAAAGAAATACTTAAGCTAAAAATTTATTATTTATTCTGCATTTAAAAGAAATTTATGTCTCATTGTAATTTTTTTCTTTATCGTAAAAAACCAAACCCAAACTTATATAAATAAAATGTTTTCATTGAAGGTACAGCTGCGACAACATGACGAACAACTCGCCACGCAGTTCTTACAGATATACCGAGACATCCAAATACTAAAAGTGCAAAGAGCCTGTCAAACCCACCAAGATCTTTTGGACGATGCGATCGACGAAGTTGAAGAAAGAGATCGATTGATTGATTTGTGCGATGCGCCACCTCTCAAGTACAGCGAATCAAAACTAAGACACTGCGGACTGACCAAGATGAATATATGTTCAAGGCGGTTCTCCTGTAGTTAGACGACGATGACGATGACAATTAATGGTAATAAAAAATAATCATAAGTGATCCTTTGTTATTTCTAATTGTTTCTGAGATAGGCAAATGGCCAAAAACTTGATGAGGAAGAAAAGAAATAGTTTATCGAGGTAGATTTTTTATGCTTTTCCTGTCACCAACCCTTACCTGTTTCCAAGTAACGGAAATATTGTCCCAAGGACAGACAAGTTTGCAAAATATTGCAAATGAACGCTACTGTTTGTATGACAATGATACTCATTTGCAACTATCATGTGATGTCAAGATAAAGACATACACACACACATATAGAGTGGAGGTGCATGGCTAAGTGGTTAGGGTGTTGGACGCATGGTCGTAACTTCGATTCGCGGACTGGGCAATGTGTTGCGTTCTTGAACAAAACACGTAATTTCACGTTGCTTCAGTCCACTCAGCTGGTAAAAATGAAAAATCTTGCACGGACTGGCATCCCGTCCAGGAAGGAATGTATGCACCAGAGAAACTGATCCTATGATCCTTATGGAGTAATGTGGACAAGCCATATATGTGCGTGCGTGTGTGTGTGTGTATATATATATATATATCGTTTTCCTGTCTTATTTTGTCTGCCACTACATTCCTCCACATTACAAATTTAATTTGTGGTCCGTGGGAAGAGCCATTCTAACAATGCGTCCTGCCCAAACTCTTCGAAGCACGTAGTTTTAGAATGGTGGCAGCTGATGAAGGAAATGTTCTCTATGTGTTTTCTGTACTGTTATCATTTTGTCCACGTTTTTTTGCAACGTCCTGTACCCAGATATGCATCTATATATACATGTAGATGTAGGTATGTACATACATGTACGTATATATGCATATACTCGCATCGAAGTGATTATTATAATTGTGTGTGTGTGTGTGGGGGGGGGGGGGGGGTGCAATCAGGCAGCACTGGCAACGACCCACACATGAATAAGCACCATTCATGCGTGGGTCGTTGCCAGTGTCGCCTGACTGGCTCCCTGTGCTGGTAGCATGTAAAAAGCATCATCTGAACGTGGCTGATACCAGTGCCACCAGACTGGCTCCCGTGCTGGTGGCATGTAAAAAGCACTCGCTACACTCTTGGAGTGGTTGGCATTAGGAAGGGCATCCAGCTGTAGAAACCTTGCCAGATCAGATTGGAGCCTGGTGCAGCCCCCTGGCTTACTAGTTCCCAGTCAAACCGTCCAACCCATGCCAGCATGGAAAGCAGACATTAAACGATGATGATGATGATGTATGTATGGTGATGCAAACAGGAAAAACAGAACTCAGAAATAGTATATGAATATTTTTATTAATATTTAACAGAAGCAACAGAGTGCCAACACACAAAACTATCGACCTCCTTGAATCACTGTTGTTTCTCCTAAATATTAATATGCACCCAGCTCCACACACACACACACACAAAGGGATGAAAATGCAGAGTAAAATGAAATCAATTGTAATACTTTTAAATAAATTAAAAGACAAATAACAGATTCTATATTTTATTTAGATATATTAAATATTTTTACATTACTTTCCAACCAGTTTTCACTCTGACAGTTCTTCAAAGGAAAATAAGAAGTAGGTTTTTTTAAGCAATTCAGCCCAAGGGAGACTGACAAGCAGATACAGAAGCAAGAATCAGTTTTGACAGGCAGATATAGTAATGAGAATATAAAGAAAGGGGGGAAAAAATGTCATACATACATATACACATGCTTATGCACACATAAGTGAAATAATATTACCTCAGAAAATGGAATTTCTGATGTTTCAAAGAAATTCTTCAGGGTTGAGATGATAAGAAAAAGGGAAAGGAAAGATAAGGGATTTATATTCTCTCTATTGGAATAATTGACAAGGGATACAAAACAAATATGAGGGCACATACTTCTCTCAGCCCTTTTCCCCTCCCTTCCTTGACATCACAGCCCTGAAGATGAACCATTTGGAATTCTTCTAACTATGGCAATATTATGTTATTCTTTCATGGATGCAAGCTGGCAGAATCCAACTGTGGGACATATTGGACAAGTGTCGTCTTTTATAGCCCTGGGCTGACCAATGCCATGTGAGCGAATTTTATAGATGAAAACTGTGTGAAAGCCTTTTGTAGTGTGTTGCGTGTGTATGTATGTTTATATATATATACACATGCATACACACGTGTGTGCCTCACTCCACTGCCATGTGAGAACTGGTGTTGGTTTGTTTATGCTCCCCCTAACTGAGCAGTTCAACGTAAGAAACTGACAGAATGAATAAATACAATGTTAAAAACAAACAAAGAAGTACAATAGGCAATTGATCTATTTGACCAAAGCCTTTCAAGATGGTACTCCAGCATGGCCGTAGTCTAGTGAGTGACACAGGGATAAGATAATTAGTTTATCAGTTAAAGTAATATAAATGTTGTGTGTATAATAGAGTGAGTCTAATTTCAGTCCATAGTTAAGTTACATGTAGGAACCATAACACATTATAATATATTATATAGAATATACTTCATTAAAAACAAGCTATATATATATTAGGTTGAGTAAAAAGTCAGCAATGTTTTGAACCATGAAGAATTTGTACCGGATATTTGAATTGTTTTAAAACATTTCTTTGCAATTGTCTGATAACACAGACATAGACTTGCTCAAATACATCAGTAAATTAACTTTGATATTTTTTTCACCGTTGTTACATCTGAAATGGAACTGTCAATGTGTGATATTCGAGCAATTTTGCTATTCAACTTCAAAAAAGGACGTAAATCGGCTGAAACTGCTCGCGATATCAATGAAACGTATCGTGAGGAAATGACCAGTGAGTGGTCAGCTGAAAAATGGTTTAAATGATTCCGCAGGGGAGACCTGAGCCTTGAAGACCGTGAGCATAGTGGACGCCCGTCTGTCTTTGATGACAGTTAATTAAAGACTGTCATTGAGAAAGATCAACGTAAAGCCGCCCGAGAACTGGCAAAAGAACTTCAAGTTAGCCAGAAAATTGCCTGCAACCATTTGCATGTGATTGGAAAAATCAAAAAAGCTTGACAAATGAGTACCACATAATTTGAATGAAAATCAGAAAATGTACAGATACAGTTGCTTGTCGTTACTTCTCTGTCACTAGACTGATCCATTTCTTGACTGTATTGTAACTTGCAACGGAAAGTGGATTCTGTACAATAATAAAAAATTTTCTTCGCAGTGGTTGGACCAAAATGAAGCACCGAAAACCTTCCCTAAACCCAAGCTCTTCAAAAAGAAGGTTATGGTGACTGTTTGGTGGTGTACTGCTGGATTCATCCACTATAAAACCTGGAAAAACCACTACTGCAGAAACATATTGCCATGGAATTGCCAAAATGAATGAAAAACTGCTACTCCTCCATCCCAGACTGGCCAAACAGAAAAGGGCCAATCATTCTTCAGGACAATGATCAACCACACGTTTCACTAATGGCGCTCCAGAAGTTTAGGGAACTTGGCTATGAAGTTCTCCTCCACCCAGCTTATTAGCTTACTCCCTAGACCTTTCTCCTACTGACTACCACTTTTTCAAGCACCTTGATGGTTTCCTGCGAGAGAAGGAATTCAAAAATCAAACTGATGCTGAAAGTGCATTCCAGAACTCCAGATTTTTATGTTACCGGAATAAACAAACTTGTAACTCGTTGGCAAAAATGTGTCGATTGTAATGGTACTTACTTAGATGAATAAAATTTCCATATTGTTGAAATATATTGTGAAGAATTTCATGTTTCAAAACGTTGCTTACTTTTTACTCAGCCTGATATATATATATATATATACATACACACACACACACATATTCATACATACACATGTGTGTGTGTGCGTGCCTCAGTCCACTGCCACCTGAGAATTGGTGTTGGTTAGTTTATGTTCCTCCAACTGAGCAGTTCAACAAAAGATACTGACATATATACACATATATACAAACACACACACCTACCAGATATTTTTGGCTCAAATTTGATCCAATTTCATTAACTTGTTCTTATATGAAATACATTACACATGCACGAACACACTTGTTCTAGCAAAACATACAAACACTTGTTGAAAGACGAGAGACAAGACAAACTTCACTCAAGAAAGCCTTCAATAACTTATGCCATTCTGCAGACAGTTCTGATTCTGTTGGACGTATTCACAATATGCATCTTTGTAAGGAGACTTCTCCACAATGTGACTCAAGTTTTCTTCCATTATTAACTGGAAAATTAACACCATGACCTAGAAGTAATATAAAATGAAAGGTAAACAGATAATTAATAGCAACAGAAGCAGTATTAATAGTAAAAAGTATTGATCTTGTGCTGGCTGCCAATGCCAGTACCGCCTGACTGGCACTCGTGTCGGTGGCACGTAAAAAGCACCATTCAAGCATGACCGATGTCAGTGCTGCCTGACTAGTACCCGTGCCGGTGGAATGTAAAAAGTACCATTCGAGCGTGATCGATGCCAGTGTCGCCTGACTGGCACCCATGCCGGCAGCACGTGAAAAACATCATTTGAATGTGGTCGATGCCAGTACTGCCAAACTGGTACCTCTGCTGGTGGCATGTGAAAAGCATCATTCTAGTATGGTCAATGCCAGTGCCGCCTGACTGGCACCCATGTAGGTAGCATGTAAAAAGCACCATTCGAGTTTGGTCAAACGACAACGATGATAATGAGGTTGTTTTAGAACACGAAATACTGCATGATTTACCTTGAGAAGGAATGTTAGACAAACTGAACAGACTGAGAAACATTTACTGACCTCATAAGATACAGCAGAAGCAATACATTTGGTTCTTGTTAATAGGAAAGAATTGAACAGCTTCTCGGCACCAATAGAAAGAATGCTCTGGAGAAAAAAAAAAAAAAATAATTCTTAGAAGTAATCTTTGGAAAAGAGAGAGAGAAATATTATAAAACAATGTTACCATCATTTAACATCAATGTTCCATGTTGGCATGAGCTGGACAGTTTGACAGTGTCCGATGCATCTACAGACTGAGATGTGCTCCTTGTCAGCTTTGGAATGGTTTCTATGCTTGGGTGCCCTTCCTAATGCCAACCACTTTACAGCATTTACTGGATGCTTCTCCAAAGCACCAGCACTAGGGAGGTCATCAAGTAGTTTGCCTCTGCATGGCCACAGTCCAATGACTGAAACAAGTAAAAGATAAAAAGCTCAAAATACCTGAAGTAATTTGTTGTTAACGACAGCGGACATGAGGAGGCAAGAAATGGCACAGACAGGAAGCTCCAAATGGTGGAAGTGTTTGGCAAGTAGATCAAGGTCCAGAGACAGGACATCAGGACATCTGGAAAAAAGGGGAAAAACAAAATATCATAAGAACAACATAAAGCAAATAAAAACAAAAACAAAGAAGCAAAGTTGTGTCTTTTATGTTTTTAGTCAGGAGGGAAGCAGTCACTCACAATGACCTTTTAAAGGGGTCATTGGAAAGGAAGGAAGGAATCTTCAAACTGGACCCTTGGTCTAAATGCTTGAAACAGGGTGGATGCCACCAGAGGTAATCAAGTCGTGATATTGATCTGGGTGATTGATTGAGTCATCAACTGGCAGGATTTGAACTTACAAATGCAAGTATGCTTCCAAACCACATGGTCTCAGGTTCAGTCCCAACTGCACAGCACCTTGTGTAAGTGCATTCTACAATAACCATGTGCCAACCGATGCCTTGGGAGTGAATCTGGTAGATGAAAACTGTAAGAAGCTTGTCGTGTATGTAAAGCCTTGTCTTGACCATTACGTGATGGTTGTAACAGAACAGGGTCATCATACAAATGATAATGTCCATTTCCAGTTGTCCTTGAAAAAAACATGCCTGGCCAGTGGGAAATATCATCTTGTTTGGAAACAGAGGAGGCTTGGCACCAGGAAGAGCATCCAGCCATAGAAAATCTGTCTCAACAAATTCCACTTGATCCATGAAAGCATGGGAAAGAGGATGTTAAATGATGATAATGATGAGGAATGCAAAATCTGGAACAAATACCACAAGGTATTCAGCCCAATATTCTTATGGATCTGCCAATCCATCACCATGGGTGGGCACGTCTTTTAATTTTATTTTCTATATCAAATCTGATGGCATGAGAGGTGAAGGTGACTGTGGCAGAATTTGAACTCAGAGAGCAGAGTGTTGGATCATACACTACAAGGTATTCTACTTGATGTACTAAGTGCCAACTAATATATCTTATTTACTGCAATAAGGAAAAAGAAAGTAGTTGTCTTGATCAGAAATAAATTAAAAAAATTGCTGAGAACCCACAAACCTTTGAATTAGGTTGAAAGCATGTAGGCATTCATCTCGTTCCTCATCTGTATTAACAGAAGCTGGAAATAATAATAATAATAATGCTTTATTTACCATTAAGGGTTTACAAAAACGTTGGGAGTGGTACTGGACAAGACAAAATGGGGTTACATAAAGAAGTGTGTAAAAAGTAGAAAAAGTGATAATATAAATTCTAACAATGCATAATTCCCCAAAAGATGGAGACTTCCAAGGGCTGTTTCTGGACTGCTATATTTAGCATGCTGGTACTGCTTGTTAGTAGCCTTAATTATTAATTGATAATTTATACCATTATAGGTTTTTTATGCTTGCTAATCCACTGATATTATTATAAACAATAATATTCTCATATATATATATATATACATATATATGACAAGCTTCTTTCAGTTTCTGCCAACCAAATCCACTCACAAGGCTTTGGGCAGCCTGAGGCTATATTAGAAGACACTCGCCCAAGGTGCCACGCAGCTGGACCGAACCCAGAACCACCTGGTTGGGAAGCAAGCTTCTTAACACACAGTCACTCCTGGTAATTTCTTGTTCATGTGCCGAAACAAAATTAGGAAATGAAAGCAATGATTGTTTCTTGTGAACACACCAGTGGCACATAAAAAGCACCATTCGAGCGTGATTGATGCCAGTGCCACCTGACTGGCACCTGTGCCGGGTGCATGTAAAAAGCACCATTCGAGCGTGATCAATGCCAGTGCCACCTGTGCCATTTGCACGTAAAAAGCACCCACTACACTCTTGGAGTGGTTGCTGTTAGGAAGGACATCTAGTTGCAGAAACCTTGTAAGATCAGATTGGAGCCTGGTGCAGCCTTCTGGCTTGCCAGTCCTCAGTCAAACCGTCCAACCCATGCCAGGATGGAAAGCAGACGTTAAACGATGACAATGATGCAGAAATGTGGAAAGAAGAATAAAAACAAAACTTACATTTATTCAAAATGGAAACAATGATGGTTTGCCAGGCTGAAGGCAACGATGGTAACACATCAAGTGATGGGATCTCAATAATGTGTAGGAGAATATGTTCAAGTTCTTTCATCTGCAAAACAAAAACAAAAACAGAAATGAGACGAAGAGTACGCCTCTACGTGGTTGCTTGGTCTGATTGAAATGGTTGCCAATATCTCCCTCATGATGCCTATATTAGATCAGTTTTTTCCATATCACAGGGCCCAGGGTATGGGGAAGCTGCAGATGAATTTTCATCGTCATCATTTAATGTACAGTGTCATGTACAAAGCACCTGTGCTGGTTTCTCATAACAAGGACCCACAGATGCCACATATAAAGCACCCATGCAGGTACCACATAAAATGTACATGTGCTGGTACCAAGTACAAAGCAGCCATGCTGGTGCCACTTATAAAGTACTGGTGTTGGTGCCATGTGAAAAGCACCCAGTACACTTTAAAGTGGTTGGCACCAGGAAGAGCATCCAGCTGTGGAAACCATACCAAAAGCAGACAATTGGAGTCTGACGCAGCTCTCTGACAGGCCAGCTCCTGTCAAACCATTCAACCCATGCCAGCATGGAAAACAAGTTAAATGATGATGACGATGATAATGATGATTTTCCATGTTGAGGCAAATATTTTTATGGCTGGCTGCCCCTTCTCTTGCAGACCCTCACTTGTTGCCAGGCAACGTAAGATTTTCACATGGCCTGACACTGCAAATGAATAACCTTCCTTGGAAGAGGAGGAGGAGGATTCTTATTTACAATCATCATATGATGTCCAGACCAAGGTAGATACAAACATACAATGGGATTCTTTCAGTTTCCACCTCACAAAGCTTTGGTTGGCCTGGGTTGGATGGTTTAACTGAAAACTGGTAAGCCGGGGGCCTGTACCACGTTTCAATCTGATTTGGCAACGTTTCTACAGCTAAATGCCCTTCCTAACACCAACCACTCCGAGAGTATAGTGGGTGGTTTTTACATGTCACTGGTACGGTATATCGCCAAGGGTCTTTGTCGCCTGTCACTGCCTCCATGGGGCCCAACACTTGAACATGTCGTATTTAAAAAATTGGCTTCAAATTTTGGCACAGTACCAGTAACTTTGAGGAAGGGGTAACTCAATTACAACGCCCCCGAGTAATCAACTGGAGTTTATTTTATTGACCCTGAAAGAACGAAAGGCTAAGTTGAACTCAGAATGTGAAGACGGATGAAATGGCACTAAGCATTTTACCTGGTGTGCTAATGGTTCAGTTAGCATGTTGTTAAGGTGCTTTTAAACTTGGCAAAGAATTATAGGAATGCAAGCTATTTTGGTTTTCTTGTTAATGTAGGGGTTGGGGAGAAGGCAGTGTGGTAAGATGGTTGCTTTCTGACCATCTGGTTTCAGGTTCAGTCCTACTGCATGACATCTTGGGCAAGTATCTCCTGCTTTAACCTTTGGTCAACCAAAGCCTTGTGAGTGGATGTGGTAGATGGAAACTGAAAGAAGCCTGTCACATACGTGTGTGTGAGTTTGTATGTACATATATATATATATATATATATATATATGGGAGAATATACAAAAAATAACAACAGACGAGGACAGGTGGTGTAAATAACAAAAGTATATATATATATATATATATAGACGTACGTATGTATGCATGTGTGTGTGCACCCATGACCTGATATATGATGATTGTAAATGAGCATCATTGTCATATAAGCATTTCCGTGAGAGAGAGAGAGAGAGAGAGGGAGAGAGGGAGAGAGAGAGAGAGGGAGAGAGAGAGAGAGAGAGGAGATATGAAGACTGGTACTTACCATATTTAGATTCTTCATTTTGGCAAGAACAGCTTCCCACATAGTAAAGCTGTAGATCTTGTAATCAAAGCACAAGGAACTAACTATAATAGCTGCTTCTTGAGCCTGTAAAAATAATGTTATAATATTCTTTGGTCAGACATAAAGGTAAATTATGTTACATAGGGTTATGTTTGACAATTGAACTAGTAATTTTTTCTTTTACTAGTTTCAGTCATTGGATTGCAGCCATGCTGGAGCACCACCTTGAAGGGTTACAGTCAAAAAAATTGACCCCGGGACTTTATATATAAATATATATGATGGGCTTCTTTAAGTTTCCATCTATCAAATCCACTCCTAAGGCTTTGGTTAGCCTGAAGCTATAGGAGAAAGCAGGTACAGTTATGTAACTGTGAGGACTGTAAAAGCTTAACCTTGAGTTAATATTAGGAAGAATTCGAAAGCTCTGTACAATATGTTCACTGTGAAAAGAGATTGGCGTAGGAGTGGCTGTGTGGTAAGTAGCTTGCTTATCAACCACATGGTTCCGGTTTCAGTCCCACTGTGTGGCAGCTTGGGCAAGTGTCTTCTACTATAGCCTCGGGCCGACCAAAGCCTTGTGAGTGGATTTGGTAGACGGAAACTGAAAGAAGTCCGTAATATATATATATATATATATATATATATACACACACACACAAATGTGTGTGTTTGGTCCCCCTGCTAACATCGCTTGACAATCGATGCCAGTGTGTTTACGTCCCCATAACTTAGTGGTTCGGCAAAAAAGGCCGATAGAATTAGTAGTAGACTTACAAAGAATAAGGCTTGGGGGTCAATTTGCTCGACAAAAGGCAGTGCTCCAGCATGGCCCCAGTCAAATGACTGAAACAAGTAAAAGAATAAATGACTCGTTTAGTCTTATCAAATTTAATTATTCTTTGAAATGATTTTACCATTTTGCCATTACTGTGATTCTTCCAAATGCTTTTAGCAAGTTTTTCTTTGTTGCAGTCTTCAAAACTCTTGGCAGTCATGGCAATATTCAATTTCTCCAGGTTGACAATGTACAGCTGATTCTGAATTAATCTCCTGTTGGAAAGGAAAACTTTTGAAGATTAGTGGATTAATTTAATGCAAACCTTATTGATAAACGAAAGAATAAACCAACAAAAGTGACATAATTAAGCACAGGTGTGGCTGAGAGATAAATAGCTTATTTCCCAACCACATTCCTTTCTAATCTAGGAAGAAGGCCTGAAATTTTTGGGGAGGGGGCTAGTGAATTAGATCAACCCCAATATGTAACTGGTACTTAATTTATCGAGCCTGAAAGGATGAAAGGTTAAGTTGACCTTGGCGGAATTTGAACTCAGAACATAAAGACAGACGAAATACCACTAAGCATTTTGCCTGGTGTGCTAACGTTTGTTATTTCTTTATTGCCCACAAGGGGCTAAACAAGGACAGACAAAGGGATTAAGTCGATTACATCGACCCCCAGTGCATAACTGGTACTTAATTTATCGACCCCGAAGGGATGAAAGGCAAAGTCGACCTCTGCAGAATTTGAACTCAGAACGTAGCGGCAGACGAAATACCGCTAAGCATTACGCCCGGCGTGCTAACGTTTCTGCCAGCGCGCCGCCTTGTATCAACCATATTGTACCAGGCTCGATCTCACTACGTGGCACCTTTGGCAAGTGTCTTCTACTCTAGCCTTGGGCTGATCAAAGCCTTGTGAGTGGATTTAGTAAACAGAAACTGAAAAATGGGAGACAAACTGCTTGGAAGCAGATGAGGTTTGGCAACAGGAAGAGCATCCAGTCATATAAAATATGCTTCAATAAACTCTGCCCAACTCATGCAAGCATGAAAAAGCAGTTGTTAAATTACGAAGATTGTCCTAAGATACGACAAAGGCAGCTGTCCATATAACTTTAGCCAAAACTTCATGTAACACCACAAAATCTACCAACAGGATGAAAGCAGAGTACAAGTGTTTTGAGCGATGAGTGGAAAGCTTTGCTGCTCTGCGGCAGTGGCACCCTGCTTCACATTTCTCAGCCCCAACATCATTCTCTCACATCTATGAGGTTCATTATTCTAGTATTCCATTTTAGTTTCTTTCCATATTATGGAAACACAGAAAGAGCATAATTACTCTGTAATTATGAATTGTAATAGCACAAACCTGATCTCCTCGAGGGTCATGGAAGTGATTTTGGTAATTTCTTCTATCGATGCCATGTCAAACATACAGAGGAGGGCCTGAAGTTGGCACACACTTGTCATCGATACTGAGTTTTTCAGCTACACAGGAAAAAAAAAAAAAGCAAAATAATAATAATAATAAAAAAAAACAACAGCAGCAAATTAATTAACAGAGTCATTTCAAAGATCTAATATAATTTCGCATAACTTTTTCTAATTTCAGCACAAGGTCAGCAATGTTGAGATTGGAAGAAAGTCAATTACATCGACCCTAGTATTTGATTGGTACTTTATTTTATTGATCCCCTGAAAAAAAGATGAAAGGCAAAGTTGACCATAGCAGGATTTGAACTCAGAGTACAGAGAGACAAAGGAAATATCAGGATGTATTTTATTGACTCTCTAATGATTCTGCTAATTCGGTCTCTGATAACATTGCCAATGAAATATATTTATAACAACAATTTTACATTGGAAACGGTGGGAGCGTTTTGTTATTTGGGAGATAGGATGGACGTAAGAGGAGGATGTGAAGCAGCTGTGACAGCAAGAGCGAGACTGGGCTGGGTGACGTTCTAGGAACGTGGAGCATAATTATATGGCAAAAGGTCCCCTTGAAGATGAAAGGAAGGGATTATCGGAGTTGTGTGAGATCTGCAATGCTGTATGAGAGTGAGACATTGGTGTCTGAGGGAAAGTGAAATGGCAATTTTGAGAAGGACCGAGAGAGCAATGGTGTGGTGTGAAACTATTGGATGAAAGAAGGGCTGAAGACTTGATGGAGATGCTGGGGTTGGAGGAAATGATGGAACAGCTGGCAAGGGTGAATGGAGTGTGGTGGTATGGACATGTGTTGAGGAGAGCGCTTGAGTTTAAAGTGAATGAACTGCAAAAAACGAGGTTGACCAAAGAAAACATGGAGGGGACAGGTGGAAAAGGAGATTGGGAAGGTTGGCTTGAGGAGGGAGGATGCCCAAAACTGGACGAGATGGCAAGATGGTGTGAGAGCAGTTGTAAGGTAAATCCGGCCACTCCCATTAACGGGGACAAACCCGGATATAAAATATTGGAATTCAAAGTGATGAGATGGCAGAAGCATTAGCACACTTTGCAAAATGCTTAGCAGCATTTCGTTGGTTTTCATATTCCGAGTTTGACTAGGTCCCTCTCCTCAAATTGCTAGCCTTGTGTCAAAATTTGAGACCAACGATTTTAAATTGTTTAAACCAAATCAAAATGAAATATATTAGCATCAGCCTATGAGAGGAGTCAGTAGCTCCTAATAATAATAACTGACTGGGACCATGATGATCCATCTAACCCATGCTAACATGGAAAGTGGACATAAAAGGATAAGGGGATAAAAAGATAAATATCATCTTCCCTTCATGATTAGAGAGTGGTCAATCACAGATTTTTTTTGCTTAACCGCTGTGATGATGTGAACTTGGCAAAGTGAGCTCAAGAGCTAACAATGTCACTGTTTCTTTGAGCAGTGAATTGTACCAACTGTTGTGGTACCTACTTGACAGAATTGAACAAAACTTACCGTTCCAGAGTAACCAAGTAGGAAGGCTATATTGTGCTTTATGTCTCCACTCCTGAGGACGTAGGCAACACTAGTTGAAAAATACACAAAAAAAGTAAAGAAAACCTTAGTATATAACATATACAGAAGAACCTCAATGTATAAAACATACATACTTACTGGTCCTTGAGGCAACATTCACCCCGAGAGGGGTGAGCTGGCTCTGACCAACGAGTGCACTGAGTTTCAGTGGGAATACAAGTTCACATGTGGTGCCTGGTCACATGCATACACACTTTGGGGATGGTGTGGTCCATAGCAGCTCATCTTTCCCTCGATTGTCGACTGCCATAGAGGATTCGCTGACCAACTTGCACCCGATTATCGGAGCAGACCAGGCAAGTGCCGTCAGTAATGACTCAGGATAGGCAGTTGGTGAGTTTGTGCAATAAAACACATAAAGACTAAGCAAAGCACAGGCACGCAACTGAATTGAAGGCAGATTTACTTCTGCCTTTATAACACATAAAGAAAACGTTGTTGTAGGAATGAACGCAGCAGGTGTACTACAGCAGTACTGTGTGTAGCTTTAATACTGAGACTGCAAAGCAGGAGCGAATTATGCCTACCTAATCTACAAAAATATAAAATATTTTGCATTTTATGCATAGTAATCAGAGTAACCTTCATAATTTTATTGAATTAGGTGCATATTTTGCCATAAAAGGAAAATGTTGCTATCGATCTATTTTATTCAAGGTAGGCACTGCCTACCTTGCCTACCTAGGTGGTACGTCCCTAGAGCAGACATAGTCTGGGTTTGAAGTGGGTTCCAGAAACATGCTTTAACACAAGTTAAGGGGTGCCTTACTCCCAGTGGTCTTCCAGCATGCCGAACACCAACCCAGAATTACTGAGGGCTTGTACTATTGCAAGATAGTTGTTGAACCTACATTGGGTTCATCCATCCTTTTAACATGTCTTGGCTTTTAGTTCTGCTGGGTTTGTAGCAACCCTCCTTCACCAAGCAAGCCAAGTGTGGGGTGTCAGTTTAGTTGCTAACGACCTGACCATGCAACAGATTGTACAGGGTTCCATGTTACCAGTAGAACCCATGAGAGACTTCACAAGAAGGGAACTGATCTGTTGAATACAATATTGGACCATTACCTCATCGAATTAAAATTCCATGTTATGGCAGGTAGTTTGTCATGTATTTTGGACACATGTCCAAAATACATGACAAATAGTGAATAGTGAAGGAGTGGGGGGGGGGGCGCTGAACGCAGAGGGGGTAGGAGACATTTTGGCAGTACTTATTTGACATCGGGCATTTCAACATTTCTCTCATTCTTTCCTTTCTACCTTCTCTCTCAGGGAAACAACCCATGAAAGAGAATAAAAATGGGAGCCTTAAAAATAGCTGGGGTCAGGATATTAATGCAGTGCTGAAAAAACGAGAATCCAACTAGGGGCGGAGAAAAAAAACAAACAAAAAGCTCAGGATTGTGAACAGTGGAGAGAAATTGTTGAAGGCCAACGCTCCACACAGAGTGAAGGGCTTAAGTAAGTAATATTAAGTAGAGAGAACAAATGAAATAATTACCGTTTAAAATTGTCACCGTCTAGTTGTTTGTTGTCATGTTCCAGGAGATGTATGTTACCAAAACCAAGTGTCATTGTCTGAAAAGATGGAACACATAACATCATCATTTAATGTCCGTCCTCAATGTTAGCATGGGTGGGATGGTTTCACAAGAGTCAGCCAGGCAGAAGCCTGCACCAGACTTCTGTGACTGTTTTGGCAGGATTTTTACAGCTGGATGCCCTTCCTAACACCAACCACTCAGCAGAGTGGACTTAGTGCTTTTTACATGGCACAAGCACTGAAAGGGTCACCAAGTACTTGCAAGACAAAAAGAAAAAAGGTTCCAAGAGGGGAGAGGGCATTGGAGGAGGTGATCTTGTGTCGGATGATGAAAGGTTATAAGTGAGACGGAGAGACAGAAACTGGTGTCTTGCTGTAGAGGAAGTACATGGTTACCTGGCCGGGGGGGGGGGGGGAGAAAGAGAGGGAGTAAAAGACACTCGCCCAAGGTGCCATGCAGTGGGACAGAGCCCAAGACCATGTAAGTGAAAAGCAAACTTCTTACCACACAGCCATGCTTGTAACGATACATCATCATCATCGTTTAACGTCTGCTTTCCATGCTAGCATGGATTGGATGATTTGACTGAGGACTGGCAAGCCAGAAGGCTGCACCAGGCTCCAATCTGATTTGGCAGAGTTTCTACAGCTGGATGCCCTTCCTAACGCCAACCACACCAAGAGTGTAGTGGGTGCTTTTACATGCCACTGACACGAAGGCCAGTCAGGCAGTACTGGCAACGGCCACGCTCAAAATGGTGTATTTTACGTGCCACCTGCACAGGAGCCAGTCCAGCGGCACTGGCAACGACCTCGCTCGAATGTTTTCTAACGTGCCAGGAAGGCGATGCTGGGCACGGGTGCCATCACGATTTCGCTTTCGCTTGCCCCAACAGGTCTTCGCAAGCCGAGTTCCGTGTCCAATGAAGGAGACGACGTTGGTGGGAGGATAATGAGAATAAGGTGTAAATATATGTAAATGTGGTGTAGAAGGATTTTCAGAGAAGCGGTCAGACAAATGATAAACATGTAATAATTACCATATCAACATCTTCGGTCTTGTTAGTTTCTAACCATTCACAGACTAAACTGACCTTCAGATCTTCAATGGTCAACTGGTGGATGGATGCTATCTGTTCTGCCATGCTGTTGATATCTAGCAACAGAAAGAAAATAGACAAAAAAACATTAATTGCTGGCAATTAGGGTTGAAAGTGAGTGTGTGTGATGGAGAGGTATAGAAGAATACCTCCTCATCATTTACAGTTAATCCCTCGACTATCGCAGGTGTTACCTCCCAAAACCCCCCTGCGATAGGTGAAAATCTGTGAAGTAGAAACAGGACTGTAATGTATATTTTCATTATTATGATATGGCGAGGGATTACTGTATACGTATATATATATATATATATATATATATATAATAATAATATTAGGGATAAAAATCCAAATTTACAGGTAAAAACTCAATTAAATTCAACTTATTAAAAATGAAAATTAAATTAAGTTTCACGGTATAAAATATATATATATAGTTTTAGGGAAGAGAATCGTTACGGACCCGGATTTTCCAGGGCCGCTGAGAGCGCACCGGACGCATGGGTAGGATGGTTGACAGGAGCTGGCCAGGTAGAAAAACTATCTGGATGCCCTTCCAAATGCCAACCATGTTACAGTGGGGACTGGATACCTTTAACACAGAGAGTAGAAGGTTTTACCTACCAGGACGCAGATGCTCAGGTAAAGTAGAATCCAAAACCGATGGATGCTGATAGAGTTCAGTTATCAACTTCTCAGGTTCACAGCACAAATTAAGTAATTCAGGGGTGGCCAGTTTGTAGAGGAACAACACTTGTTCAGTGGCTAATCTCTCATACAGACTCTTAAATTTGAAGTAAGCAGTTTTGGCCTTCTTGTAATTTGAGGGCTAAAAGAAAAAGAAAAAGAAAAACACATGATTACATTAATTTAACCCTTTAATTATCCAAATTTCTATTAAAATGCACCACTTTGGTTTCAATTAATTTTGAAAATAATGAAGTTGATAAAATAATTTTGTCATAGGCATAGGAGTGGCTGTGTGGTAAGTAGATTGCTTACCAACCACATGGTTCCGGGTTCAGTCCCACTGCGTGGCACCTTGGGCAAGTATCTTCTACTATAGCCTCGGGCTGACCAAAGCCTTGTGAGTGGATTTGGTAGACGGAAACTGAAAGAAGCCCGTCGTATATATATATATGTATATATGTGCGTGTTTGTGTGTGTGTGTATGTTTGTGTGCCCATGTTTATCCCCCCAACATCGCTTGACAACCGATGCTGGTGTGTTTACGTCCCCATAACTTAGCAGTTCGGCGAAAGAGACCGACAGAATAAGTACTAGGCTTACAAAGAATAAGTCCTGCGGTCAATTTGTTTGACTAAAAGGCAGTGCTCCAGCATGGCCACAGTCAAATGATTGAAACAAGTAAAAGAGTAAAGAGTATAATTAATCTGGGGTCTGGAACCCTTTAGCATTCAGATTACCCTGTCAAATGTAATGCGCATTTATTCACACTGTTTTCAATTATTCATACATTATTTTGTAGCTTTGAGATTTTGGTGAGGTAGCTTAATTTTTAGAATGGTATTGTAGGGTTGATGTGAAAAGCCAGATCTGGCCAGTTTAAATGCTAAAGGATTAAGTCACTTTAAAACAATATGTTTGTATCACAACCAGGGTTGGCCTTAGGCAGGTTGGTATTAAACGAGTTAACACGCATGGGAGAACTCAATAGCCACTGTTGCTACCGCCACACCAGATCAGCAAATAGAATCCTAATTACCTTGGAATACAACTTATGGAGCTAAGAAAGTTAAGAAATAAAGAGTGAATAATGAAGAACCTTACCTCTTTTTCTGCCTGAAGCCATTCATCCGTAAAAGAAACACAGAACTTGAGAGATAATACTTTCTCAGCTCCTGGAAAAATGGATGTACAAAAATCATTAACATTTTAGTATTTAGATTATGTGCACACTTGAAATTCTGTTAGTAAGTGTTTAAACACCAATGATTAATAACAATAATGTATCTTGTCCGTCTGGGACTCCTGCATCTCAGTCTGTATTTGCTCTCATCGTTTAACGTCCGCTTTCCATGCTAGCATGGGTTGGACGATTTGACTGAGGACTGGTGAAACCAGATGGCAACACCGGGCTCCAATCTGATTTGGCAGAGTTTCTACAGCTGGATGCCCTTCCTAACGCCAACCACTCAGAGAGTGTAGTGGGTGCTTTTACATGTCACCCGCACGAAGGCCAGTCAGGCGGTACTGGCAACGGCCACGCTCAAAATGGTGTATTTTATGTGCCACCCGCACAAGAGCCAGTCCAGGGGCACTGGCAACGATCTCTACATAGACATATTATACCTTTTTGGAATCAGGATGATCTCGGGACTGAAAATCTGTCTTTCATTTGGTTCTTCAACATCCAGTATTGGGATCAGGTCTGGATGAAGATTTGTTATATGCTAACAGTTGAAAATTCAAATTTTAAAGAAACTCCAACTCCCAAAATTTGCAAATTTACAAGCATTTCATTTAAACTGAATTTAAAGTAATACCACATTGGTAGGGTGATACCATATTGGTAAGGGACCAATAACTGCTTTATTATTATTGCTCTTGGGCTGCAGGAGCTTGCTTAAAAGTCTGCATGAAGTTTGGCTTTTAAGCTATTTTCCAATAAAATCTGGAATAAGTATTGGTGTTGTATGGTTTGACAAAGTTGTAATATTTTGACTAGAACTCTGAAGACATTTTATGTCTGTTTTCCATGCTGGATGGTTTGACAGGAGCTGGTGTGCCAGAGGACCATGCCGAGCCCCAGTCTGCTTCTAAAAGCTGGATGCCCTTCCTAATGCCAACACTTTACAAAGTGCACCAGGTTCTTTGCACGTGGTACTGGCATTGGTGAGGTCACCTAGTAACTTGCAAAACAAGACCCTTCAACAGAGAGGTGGGGAGGAGTACTATTGAGGGAGGTGGTTTACTGCCAGGTGATGATAGGGTAAAGTGTAACAGAGGAACAGAAATAGGGGACACACATAGTTACCCCAGTTGTGGGGAGAAAGAGATGGTGGTGAAGATGTATCTTGAAAACCAAAGATCTTTGATATTATAAGATATGAGGAGTGACCGATTCAACGTACCAATAGGCAGTTCTTTCATGATGTAGGTAGCCAGGGCTGAGGTGGATTCCAAGTCTTGAATTTTTGTAAGAATGTTTTTAACTGTGTCCATCATGTCTTTGTTTATTTCATCAGGACCCCATCGACATCGACTCTTCTCCTTGAGAGTATTGGCATTTTTGCTGTCCCCTAAAGATGACACATAAACCTTGATGGTATTTTGAAGGGCAACTGCATACAATTGGTCTGGGGAGAGCTGAAATGAGATGGAATCAAAGAAAATCAATCATTAACTTGTTACTAAATTTAAAGATCGAGACTATAGTAGAAGACACTTGCCCAAGGTGCCACACAGTGGGACTGAACCCGGAACCATGTGGTTGGTAAGCAAGCTACTTACCACAGAGCCACTCCTGTGCCTATTGGAAAAAAGCATTTCAGGGATAGATCAAAGGTGTAATTACCTTCAGGATGTTTGATAGAAGTAACCATTCGTCAACGTTATTGACATCGAGTTCTTTAGCTGTGAGAAAAGAGAAAAAAAAAAAATTGTTAAAAATTATTCCAACGATCAGAACAAAAATCTGCATAAAAAGTAGGAAAGAGAACAAAAAAAAGGAAACGTAACATGAAAAATGCATTTCTATGTACACATGTGTGCATGGATATGCACGTATGTCAGAATGAGATGATGGGGTGCAGCTATGTGGACAGCATGCCGGTTATGTCTTTATAGGCAGTGGTATGGCTGTGTCATTAAGAAGCTTGCTTGCCAACCATGTGATTTTGAGTTCAGCCCCACTCTGCAGCACCTAACATATCCCCAGGCTGACCAAAGCCTTGTGAGTGGATTTGGTAGATGGATGCTGAAAAGAAGTCTGTCATATGTTTGTGTGTGTGTGTGTGTGTGTGAGTGTGTTTGTCCTTCAGCACTGCTTGACAGCCAGTGATGGTTTGTTTATGTCCTTGTAACTTAGCAGCTTGGCAAAAACATACTGATAGGATAAATACCAGGCTTGAAAAAGAAAAAAAAAAAAAACGAACTGGGGTCAATTTACTCAACTAAACTTTCCAAGGCAGTGCCCCAGCATGACCACAGTCCCAAGACTAAAAAAACATTAAAAAGTTAAATATTCTTTTCTACTCTGGTAACAAGGCCCCAAATTTTGGGGGAAGGAGCCAGCTGATTAGATCGATCCCAATACGCAACTTGTACTTATTTTATTGACCCCGAAAGGATGAAAGGGCAAAGTCGATCTCGGCGGAATTTGAACTCAGAATGTAAAGACAGATGAAATATTGCAAAGCATTTCGCCCGGCATGCTAACGATTCTGCCAGCTCGTCACCTTAAGATTAAGAAATAAGTGAAAAGTACTTACAAATAATATGCCAAGGTTCACCAAACAGAGAGTGAAAGGCCAGTCTTGTTGCACTGATTGATGGTAAGCACTCAATAACATATTGTAGCTGTTGGATAGATATTGAAAAACATTAGAGAAGAACACTCAGGAGGAAGCAATGATGGGCTTTTTGAGTCAATGAGGAAGCGGAGAGAGAGAGAGAGAGAAAGAGAGAGAGAGAGAATGAGAGAGAGAGAGAGAGAGAGAGAGAGAGAAAGAGAAAGAGAGAGAGAGAGAGAGAGAGAAAGAGAGAGAGAGAGATGCACTAAGGAACATTGAACTATGTACTTTTTTCCTGCCTATTGTGTATTTGCATTTTCTCAAAAGCGAAATGAGTTTTTTTGAACATTCATTTCAGAGCTGGAGACCAAAAAAGATCATTAACTATCAATGTCATTAGAAGAAGGGAACCGAGATTTCAAGATGTTGGGTTTTACAGATAAGATGACAAAGGATAATTCTTTGTTATATATAAAGTAATTGAAAGAAACACAGAGCATCTAAAAATAAATAACGAAAGGGTTAAATGCTGAAAAGTTAAGATAAAAAGAATCAACATTAACGGCCTAAAAGAAAAGACTTACATTCTCCTGATTTCCTTCTGTGCAGAAATGCCGTTCATAGTCAGAAATGGGAGCTGTTCTCTTGTAATTTTTCAACCAGTCCAGCACTTTTTTACACTGAAATGAAAAAAAAAACGAAAAAAATATAAGAAAGATTTTTCTGGATTGCTGACAGAAGATGGTTAGATGGAAGCATCTTGCTTCAGTTATTACCCTGTGGCTATGCCTGGAATTTGCCTTTGGGTTTATGGTTGAACACATCATCCACCAGTATTCATATTTCCAAATCTGGTCTTCATAGGCGCAGGAGTGGCTGTGTGGTAAGTAGCTTGCTTACCAACCACATGGTTCTGGGTTCATTCCCACTTTGTGGCACCTGGGGCAAGTGTCTTCTACTATAGCCTTGGGCCGACCAAAGCCTTGTGAGTGGATTTGTAAGAGGGAAACTGAAAGAAGCCCGTTGTATATATATATATATATATATATATATATATATATATGTGTGTGTCTGTGTTTGCCCCCCCCCCCCCCCACATCGCTCGACAACCGATGCTGGTGTGTTTACGCCCCCGTCACTTAGCGGTTCGGCAAAATACTTTTTTCACCCCTAAATATTTATAACTGTATATAAATTCATTAGTTACTATAATTTATTAGTTTCTTTTGCATTTTCTTAGTTTATGCATGTGTATGCAAATATAGTATTGGTATATCCCATTATGTTCATTAGAAATTAAATAAATACAGAATTTTGACATGTACGAATATTTATTTCCCCCACTCATCATCATCATCATCGTTTAACGTCCGCTTTCCATGCTAGCATGGGTTGGACGATTTGACTGAGGACTGGTGAAACCGGATGGCAACACCAGGCTCCAGTCTAATTTGGCAGAGTTTCTACAGCTGGATGCCCTTCCTAACGCCAACCACTCAGAGAGTGTAGTGGGTGCTTTTACGTGTCACCCGCACGAAAACGGCCATGCTCGAAATGGTGTCTTTTATGTGCCACCCGCACAAGCCAGTCCAGAGGCACTGGCAACGATCTCGCTCGAAAATCCTACGGGAGCCAGTTAGGCGGTACTGGCAACGGCCACGCTCAAAATGGTGCATCTCGTGTGCCACCCGCACAAGAACCAGTCCAGGGGCACTGGCAACGATCTTACTTGGCTTGCCGGGTCTTCTCACGCACAGCACATTTCCAAAGGTCTCGGTCAGTAGTCATCGCCTCGGTGAGGCCCAATGTACGAAGGTCTTGCCTCACCACCTCAGCCCAGGTCTTCCTGGGCTTATATATATATATATATATATATATATATATATATATATATGTATATATATATATATATATATATATATATATAAAACAGAGTTATTTTATTCCACACGGGTAGAAATATAGGTAAAATAGTTGAAAATGTACAGAAAATAGTTAATATATTTTTTATTATCATATTTAAAGATTTAGGGAAAGCTTCAAACAAGCTATAAAAATAGAGCAAGCTTCAAACACTAGTCAGAAGCAAAACAGCTGTGACATGAGCCACGTCATTCTATTTAAATTTTTGAAAATCAGAATAAACTGAAACCGGTTAAAGCTTCAAATATTTTTCCTATTTATATGTATGTATGCATGCATGCATGGAGAGAGAGAGGGCGGGGGGAGAAAGACATAAGGAAGTATGCCACAACTGTGCAAGGAGCAAAGGGTAGAGTTCCTTCAGAATTATAATAATGTTGAACTCACCTTATCAAGGAAGGAATTCTCCTCAAGCTTGCAAGCTTCATCAAGAATCAGCGACAGAGTTTCATAGTCATACATATTGACCTGTTGATTGGAGGAAGAACTGACATGACTACTCTTACAACAGGGGGAGCTTGGGGTTTATCACTTCCTATCTTTGCAAAGTTACGGGGAAAAGACTGTTGCTTGGAATTTTGGCATAGTGGTGGGGAAAAAAACGTTCTAAATCTAGGTCTTTAAACATATTAATAAAATTTGCGAGAGGTGGGGGATAGGGTGAAAGGAAGCAAGGAAAAGGTGACAAATGGGATTGAAAAAATTAACTCATTAGCATTCAAGTTACTGTCAAATGTAATGTTTATTTATTCACATTGTTGAGAATTAATCATAAATTATCTCATAGCTTTGAGATTTTGATGTGATTGTTTGTTTGCAGATTAACATTGTAGGCTAGATATGAAAAGCCAGATCTGGCCAATTTGAACATAAAACATGTAGAATATCATCACCGTCATCATTATCATTTAATATGTTTTCCATGCTGGCATGGGTTGGATGGTGAGAAAAGAGCTGCCCCTCCGGGGAGCTGTCCAGAATCCAATTCTCTGTTACAATTTCTACAGTGGGATGTCCTTCCTAATGCCTAGCACTTTACATAATGTGCTGGAATAGACCAGTTTAACCCATTAGTGTCTCAATTTTTTTTTATTTGATTTATTACCAAAAAAAAAAATTTTTTTTTTTAAATATAACTTTATGATACTAAATATATATAAAAAAAATGTTTATTACAATATTTGAAAGACACTCCAGTCTTGATGACTAACCAAAGATCATCATCATCATCGTTTAACGTCCGCTTTCCATGCTAGCATGGGTTGGATGATTTGACTGAGGAATGGTGAACCAGATGGCCGGATCAGGCTCCAATCTGATCTGGCAGAGCTTCTACAGTTGGATGCCCTTCCTAACGCCAAACACTCCGAGAAAAATACAGGTATTGCAGAAATATGATGGATTATCCTTCTGGTCCTAAAAAAAGGATCATGGGTGCTAATGGATTAAATGCTAAATGGCTAAGAAAAAAATTAGAGGAGTAGCGGCAGATGAAGAGAAAGAACAAGGACAGTTGAAAGGAAAGGGCTGAATAAGATTTATTAGGGGTAACAAAAAAAAAAAAAAAAAAAAAAAATCGAAAAGAAAACTGACCAAATTAATTAATTGTGTGAGCTCTTTCAAAAGTCTGGATTTTGATTTAACATTTCGTATAATTGCAAGCACTCTGGTCTGCTGGTGGTGATGATGGGAAGGGCTGAAGGTGGACAGCTGTGTATAGGAGGCAGATATGTTCTTGATTAAATATTTCAAGGACAACAGCAAGCCATCAGTGTCATCAATTTCGAAATCTCTGAAAAGAAATAAATTGTATATACGTGAGTGGATTTGATAGATGGGAAACTCGAAGAAGCGCATCACACACATATATATATATATATATATATATATTTTGAGCGTGGCCGTTGCCAATACCGCCTGACCGGCCTTCGTGCCAGTGGCACGTAAAAAGCACCCACTACACTCTCTGAGTGGTTGGCGTTAGGAAAGGCATCCAGCTGTAGAAACTCTGCTAAATCAGATTGGAGCCTGGTGTAGCCATCTGGTTTCACCAGTCCTCAGTCAAATTGTCCAACCCATGCTAGCATGGAAAGCGGACGTTAAACGACGATGATGATGATATATATATATATATATATATATATATATATATATGCACACACACACACACACATGACAGGCTTCTCTCCAAGTGAAAATTGTACATATGTATGATTGCAAAGAAATTGTAAATAGTAAACTCACTTGCAGAACTTTTTGATGACTTCAGTACCAATGGACCTGCAGCCAACCATTTGCTGTAGAACTTTGTATTTCTCATTTAGTGGGCCATGGAACGCATCTTTGAAACATATCTGAAATCAAAACATAAAGATACTCATCATCTGCTTTCCATGCTAACAGGGGTTGACTGGGTCTTCACAATCTAATCCAGTTCTTGGAAGAGACCAAATCTTGTTGTAAGTTCTATCTTGGCATACCTGGATAACACCAGCGTAATACAACCACCCAAGACAGTGCACTGATTGCAGTTAATCCTGGTGTGGTGCCTGAACACATTTGGTACCAGGATGCTTTGCAAGATCATAGGTTACCATTGGTCAGGTTTTGTATCTAACCAACGATTCCCTTCAGAAACTGGGATGCATCCTGTTGTATGATTTGTGGGTGCTAGCTCAGACTGTTTGGCCCATGTTTGATTGTCCAAGTTACACCCTGCCTACTGTGTTCTCTTCACTGAGGATCTGGCTGGGTTGATGGCTTATGGTAGTTGACCACAAGCCACATGGTCACAGCAGATGGGAACAATACTCCACAGAGACTGAAGAGCTTAAGTAGTAAGAATCAATTGTCCAGACTAGATTTTCATGTGCTAGAGAACAACAAAAAAAAGAAAGAAAAAAATTGACAGAGTGTCTGTGTGGTAAGTAGCTTGCTTACCAATCACATGGTTCCAGGATCAGTCCCACTGCGTGGAATCTTGGCCAAGTGTCCTGTACTATAGCCTCGGGCCGAGTTATACGCCTTCAATATACTTGAAGGTATATTATGGTTGTATAGCGAAATACAGTGTCTCTACCAGCAATTACTTTGTAGTATAACTCAAAGTGACACAAGACCACAGACAAGATTCATAGGTAATAGGGGCTTAGTTAAGTTAACAACCTCCATTATAATTTATCATACCATACCTTGTATTTTCCAAGCTGATACCCCCAGTACGCACTGGTTTCAAGTTCCATACACTTTGCAATCTCATCATATTCTTTGTGAAGGACAGCCAAGGCATTCCCTACTTTAGCCAGGGCCTGTGAAATGAATAAAAAAAAACACATGGTTAGTCCACGTCACTCTGTAAGGAGCAAAGGGGCCGGTTTCATCAGAAATATAGAAACAGTCCAAAGAAATGAAGACAGAGAAAGAAAATCGCCAACGATATACACGCGGTCACACACACACATCATCATCGTTTAACGTCCGCTTTCCATGCTAGCATGGGTTGGACGATTTGACTGAGGACTGGTGAAACCGGATGGCAACACCAGGCTCCAGTCTGATTTGGCAGAGTTTCTACAGCTGGATGCCCTTCCTAACACATATATATATATGTGTATATGTGTGTGTGTGTGTATATATATATATATATATATATATATATATATATATATATAGAGAGAGAGAGAGAGAGAGAGATAATCTATTAGCATTTAAACTGGTTGCATCTGGCCCAAATATTCTCTGATTTATGTTCAAACTGGCCAGATCTGGCCACTCACACTTGCCTTACAATGTTATTCTGAATATAAACAATTACATCATTGAAATCTCAAAGCAATGGAGACAATGCAGGATTAATTCAAAACAGTGTGAATAAATAAGCATTAAAGAATTAAACCAACAATCCTTCCAAGTTTTCCCTTACAAGAGAAGATCAAGTCTATCTGATAAGATCTTTGAACTCAGAAAAACAATAACCAACAAATAAAAAAAAACAAAAAAATCAACAATAATTTCTCACCATTAGTCTTCGGTAATTGAAGTCTTTTCGCATTTTCTTCAAAACAACCAAAATATTTTTAGGGAGACTCCAGGCCAAACCAAGGGCATAGCTGTGATCCACACTACGTTGGCTGAACACCTGTTGGTAAAAGGGGACAGAGATGATAAATATCTTTTACTTGTTTCAGTCACATGGCTACGGACAAGCTGGGGCACTGCCTTGAAGGGTTTTAGTCGAAGAAATCAACCCCAGGACTTTTTTTTTTTAAAAGCTTAGTACTTATTCTATTGGTTCTTTTGCTGAACCGCTAAGTTATGAGGACAAGAACATACCAACATCAGTTGTCAACAAGTGGTGGGAGACACAAAGCCACACACAGATATATATATATATATATAAAATGGGCTTCTTTCAGTTTCTGTCCACCAAATCCATTCACAAGGCCTTGATTGGCCCAAGGCTAAAATGCTGGTGTGTTTATGTCCCCATAACTTAGCGGTTCGGCAAAAGGAACGATAGAATAAGTACTAGGCTTACAAAGAATAAGTCCTGGGGTCGATTTGATTCGACTAAAGGCAGTGCTCCAGCATGGCCGCAGCCAAATGACTGAAACAAGTAAAAGTGTAAAAGAGAGAGAGAGTATATAGATGGAGCTTGCTTAAAAGAAGTGTAAAAATATTTTAAGAAAATGAACAAAATAAAATTATTTTAGATAAGAAAAAAGAGAGAATAGTTACCTTCTGAAGGAGATGGACCACCAATTCCTGAAGTTGACTTGTGCTAGTAATTTGGTTTAGATATTTCATCATGTCTTTGGTATCAAAACTCTCCTATAATCAGACAATAAATAAATATTAATGGCTATTATTTTCTCTGTTCAGAATAAGATTTTCATACTTAGATCTCTTTTACTCATTTCGGTCTTTCAATCATTGGATTGTGGCCATGCTGGGGCACTGGCTTGAAGAGGTTAATAAAACAAATCAAACCTAGTGCATTTCTTGACCACATAATTACTTTAAATGTAAAAAAAAAAAAAAAAAAAAAAACTTTAGAAAAGTACCCATGCTGGTGTCATGTAAAAAAGTTCTCGTGCTGGCACCACATAAAAGTGTCCATACACTTTGTAAAGTGTTTGGATTGAGGAAGGGCATCCAGTCACAGAAACCATGACATCCAACCCATGCCAGCATGCAAAGCGGATGTTAAACAATGATGGTGTGTGTTTATCACCCAACCTGACAACTGGTGTTGGGTTGTTAACATCCCTATAAGTCAGCAGTTCAGTAAATGAGACCAACAGAATTAGAATAGCACTAGGGTTGACTCATTTGACTAAAATCCTTCAAGGTGGTGCCCCAGCATGGTTGCTGTCCAATGACTGGAACAAGACAAAAGAAAAATAACAAAGAAGAAATGGGGGAAAAAAAAAAAAAGGCACAGGACTGGCTGTGTGGTAAGTAGCTGGCCTACCAACCACATGGTTCCGGGTTCAGTCCCACTGCGTGGCACCTTGGGCAAATGTCTTCTACTATAGCAGACCAAAGCCTTTTGAGTGGATTTGGTAGACGGAAACTGAAAGAAGCCCGTTATATATTATATATATATATATATATATATATATATATGTGTGTTTGTGTGTCTGTGTTTGTCCCCCCACCATCACTTGACAACCGATGCTGGTGTGTTTACGTCGGCAAAAAGAGACTGATAGAATAAGTACTAGGCTTACAAAGAATAAGTCCTGGGGTCGATTTGCTCGACTAAAGGCGATGCTCCAGCATGGCCGCAGTCAAATGACTGAAACAAGTAAAAGAGAGAGTAAGTCAAAACATTTTCTGTTCTGTGAGAAATTTACCTGTTTAATTAACGTGACATCAGCAGTGTAGTGGACGGAATATTCCACAACAGTAAAGAAGAAATGCACAGTGTATTGGTAGACAAGTTCCAAGCTGCGGTTAAGTTTGAGATAGTCCACTAATGGTGGTATTGTATCGGTATACAGTTGTAGTACCTCACTGTAGTACTGTTTCATATAATTATCAACAGCCTCTGTGGACTCGGTGTCATTGGTAGGAGGTGTAGGGGGAACTGTAAAGAAAAGACACAAAATTAGCATAAGGAGGGGGAGGGGCTCAGTTTCACCATCATCATCGTTATTAACAATGACATCAAGAATATTGAATGCATGTATCGGTGTGTGTAGTTATGAAGTTTGCTTTTTAACCATGAAGTTCTGGGTTCAGTCCCACTGTATGGCAGCTTGGGCGAGTGTCTACTACTACAACCTCAGGCTGGCCAATGCCGTATGAATGGAAATGGTAAATGAGTGTTCTCAACCAGAGTCCAGATCAGATTTTGTGGTCGAAATTTATCTGCAATAAACTGGTTATATTTCTATGATACACAAAATATAACAGAATTTCTTTTCTTTTTTTTTTTATGCCACTTTCCATGCTAGCATGGGTTGGACGATTTGACTGAGGACTGGTGAAACCAGATGGCAGCACCAGTTCCAATCTGATCTGACAGAGTTTCTACAGCTGGATGCCCTTCCTAACGCCAACCACTCCGAGAGTGTAGTGGGTGCTTTTATGTGTCACCCGCACGAGGGCCAGTCAGGTGGTACTGGCAACAGCCATGCCCAAAAAGGTGTTTTTTACATGCCACATGCACAGGTGCCAGTCCAGTGGCACTAGCAATGACCTCGCTCAAATGTTTCTAAAACTGTTTCTCAACCCTTTGTTTTTTGTCTACGGGTCCCTTTGATCCCGGTTTTTTTTTCTTCAGACGGACCCTCATAACCATTCAATGTTTAAAAAATATTTTGTGCATTGTAGAAGTATAATTAATTTATTGCAGATAAACTTTAACAAAATCATAAGAACCCCCAAGGGTTACACACATGGGCCAAAGTTGAGAACCACTAGTCTAAAAGAATGTTAACAGAACTTATGTGAAGTAGCTGCCATGAACAGATGTCTAAAAACTCCACACATCAAACTGGAATATTGGGGAAAATAAAACAATACTTACTAAATCTCCTCTTTAGAAGTGGATCAAGTTGAACAGAATTTGCAATCAAAGGAACAAGGGCAGATGACTCCATAATGAAACAATCTTCTTTAAACTCAGAAATTAAACTCCATTTACAATTGTTTGAGGAGGCAGCATTATCTTTATTCAAGGCCTAAAACAATTATTTAATACAGTTTTATATTTAAGAGATGAGGAGCTATGTACATTATTTACGTTTGACGGATATTTGTCTTCATCTTGTTTGTTGTTAACACAATGTTTCGGCTGATATACCCTCCAGCTTTCATCAGGTGTCTTGGGGAAATTTCGAACCTGGGTTCTCATTCCTAAGGTATTTTTCAATGTTATTATTATTATTATTTTAATTCTTCTTCTTCTTATTATTATTTTAATTATTATTATTATTACTTTAATTTTTATTATTATTATTCAGATCACTGCCTGGAATTGAACTCAGAATCTTGGGGTTAGTAGCCTGTGCTCTTAACCACTATGCCATATGCCTGTGAGCAATTACGGAGTGAATTTTAGGGCTTATAATAATAACAACAACAATAATAATAATAATAATAATAATCATATCAAGAAATACCTTAGGAATGTGAACCCAGGTTCGAAATTTCCCCAAGACACCTGCAGAAGGCTGGAGGGTATATCAGCCGAAACGTTGTGTTAACAACAAACATGGTGAGGACAAATATCCGTCAAATGTAAATAATGTACAATTATTTAATCACAAAATAAATAAATAAATAAAAAATATAGACATAATGGTGTAGGCATGGCTATGTGGTTAAGAAGTCTGCTTTGCAAATGGATCCCAGCTGAGAACCACAGCTTTAGAGCTAAGAAAGTGGACTACTACGTGGTTGATGAACTTGTTAGAAACAACAGCTAAATCTCCCACAAATCACCTGTCTTAAGACATATTACAAAACTATAAAAATGGGATGACTACAGATGGAATTACTTTGAACACAGGTCCGCATGGTCAAGGTTGATCTAGAGATCAACAGCATAAAATAAGACTAATATCATCCCAATTAACTACTGCAATAAATTTCACAATTGTAGGTTTCGACAGGGGGGGAAAACTCCCAAATGAATCAATGAATTTTGTAATAACTCACATGTGGTAGAGATGTGTCCTCAGCCATGTTGGTCTGTTGAATTGCTGCAGCAGCAAGTCGGACAGTCTTTGCTAAATGGAGGAATTTGTTGAGAGAAGCTGGAATATAATGAACAAACGAGAAATTAGGAGACAAAACAGATATTTTTGATCTAATCTTAACCCTGGTCACAAGGACGTTAATTTTGAAGAGAGGTAAAGTGAATCTTATCGACCAGTGCTCTACTGGTATTTATTTTCCTGACTCTGAAAGGATGCTTGTATCATCCTCACTATGTCAAAACACCTGTCGCACTTCACAGAGTAATATGCAGGCCATCACTCACCCTTAACTATACTAGTCACAACAATTTATGAGCAAATATTAAAATTTATCAAAACCATTTAACCCATTTGTTACCATATTTCTGTCGAGATGCTCTGTGTTTCTTTCCATAAATTTTCAAATATAGTGCCGCCTGACTGGCTCCTGTACTGGTGGCACGTAAAAAGCACCCACTACACTCTCAGAGTGGTTGGTGTTAGGAAGGGGATCCAGCTGTAGAAACCTTGCCAGATCAGATTGGAGCCTGCTGCAGTCTTCACTCAAACTGTCCAACCCATGCCAGCATGGAAAGCAGATGATAAACGATGATGATGAACTTAGTAATCTTTAAGTTGGTGTTAGGAACATAAATTGTGACTAAGGTTTGGTGGAAGATTTTAATTCAGAACTTTTGAAAACAAGGCATTTGTACTAAAGAACCAGAGGCGGTTTCAGCTGGGTTGGCATCAAAAGGGTTAACTTGTTCTATAAACCCAAAACAAATTCAGCAGAGCAGTATAGTTAAGTTTAATTACAAGTCTGGAAAAAATGGAAAAAAAGCCTCCCTTTAAATTTATAAATAACAGAGGGAATTTAATAAAATGTCTTATACCCAGTGAACAGTGAGAATCAAAACAATGATTCACATATTCATTCTAAATGCATTCCAACAGATTTGAAGATCCACTTACTTGGATGCCATGAAGTTAGAGCCAAGCTGATTAGTCTGTAAATCATGGCAGGTAAGTTGTACTCATCCTGTGCATTCTCTTTTTCATAATCCTCTCCATCAGATTCAGTGTCAGCTAAGTTTTCTAACAGGTACATGCACAGATCATAAATGGTTTCGGCTGTTTTAGGACAGACTTCACACTCTAGAAGTTTCCTGCAAAGGAAATGAAAAGTTCATAGAATCTCTCTAACATATTTTCTGTCTCTAAATCCTTGATTACAATCCGAACCTCCCAAAACCCAATGATTACACAATAATAACTATATAAATCTAAAATATTTAATAAATATAGCAATTCCAGTTGATCCACTTGGATATCACAAAATTTCTCACTTGGATTATGAACTGAAGATATTGCCAAGACTCACGTCAGCTAAATTCAAAGGAAGCCTGGTTAGGTTCTTCAATTATTATTTTTTTTCTCTCAGACAGTATCTAGGTCTGCAGGAAGGTTTGGTTTTAGAGATTTGGTTGATATTTGTAACAGCTCTAATGTCACTGTAGATCAAAGGTTCTCAAAGTGGGCATTGAGATGGTCCAGGTGGGTGCGTTGGGAGGAAGGCAGTGGATTGGAAGATGCTATGAATTTATTATATTATTATAGTATTGTATACAAATTATATAATATTATATTAAATATCAAATGATTCATAGTATATATAAATTAGTACAATATAAAATATTTATACATAAAATAAGGGTGGGGGCACTGAGGGTATTATGTGGCCATGAGGGGGATGGTGACCTAAAAAATTTGAGAACCTCTGCTCTAGATGAAAGAGGTTAATCTGGTTCAGTTACATAAACCCTAGTTGCTACTTTGGTACTTTTGTAGGTTTACCATTATTAGTTAACATAATCTTATTGAAATAAGACAATACTTATCTGAGGCCAACATTTTTAACCAAATGGAATCTCTACAAAACAAATTTTCAAGTAACTGTCTGATCCATGCAAAAAAAAAAAAAAAAAAAAAAAAAAAAGGAAAAAAAATCCCCAAAAGAAACTTACTTGCATAGCTGAAGGAAGACTTTATTATTTTTTTCCTGTAATGCCTTCATGATCATTTGGGAAAGGAAGTCTATTTGAGAAATTTTCAAGATATCAGAAAGTCTATAAAAAAGAGAGAAAAAAAATAGAAGCACTTTGTTAACACATTTTTTCTTTTTGCAACATTTATACTAAGGGTAGCCAAACTGGGTAGGAAACATGGGGTTAATACTGAAGCAATCATGTGATCGACCAGACTATTGGGTGTTGTTACACATCGCTGATCACAATGCACTTTGCATCACTTTAGCTTTTGAATGATGCCACCCTGCTGGCTAGGCAAGCTAGCAAGCCAACATTCCCCCTGATAAGAAAGCTAGTATGTTGCAGGGGTACCCGTTTACAGATGAGTCAACTGGAGCAACAAGAAATGAAGGGAATTACTTAAGAACACAACATTCCACTCATCAAAAGGCACCATTTGAGAGTGGCTGATGCCAGTGCCACCTGACTGGCTCCCGTGCCGGTGGCATGTAAAAGCACCCACTACACTCTTGGAGTGGTTGGCATTAGGAAGGGCATCCAGCAGTAGAAAAACCATGGCAGATCAGATTGGATCCTGGTGCCGCTTCCTGGCTTGCCAGTCCTCAGTGAAACCGTCCAACCCATGCTAGCATGGAAAGCAGAGTTAAACAACGATGACGAATCTAGTGATCATGGATGCAACACTCTAACCACCAGGCCACGTGCCTTCACAATACTAAAGTAGCCAAACAAAACCAAAGAACAAACACCCTTTAAAGTCAGCAAGTAAATAGACCAAGCAATGATAAATATTGATTACCTGCACAACCTGCATATTATTTCAGGCTGGAAATAAAACAGTAAAATATTAATTTATGGTGTTTAGAAAACAAGGAAGTAAAGTAACAATATTATTAGAATGGAGTGGAAGCGATGCTATGGTGAAATGATAAAAGAGAAGAGAAATATACATGGTTTAGCCTTGAGTGGATTTGGTAAATGCAAGTCAATGAATATGGTCATGTGTGTGTGTGTGTGTGTGTGTGTGTGTGTGTGTGTGTGTACGTGTATATATATATATGATGTATAATAGTATTGAACAAAAAGAACGAATGCTGAATACTGCATCTGGTGGATAAATAGTCTTTCTTTGTGGATTAACAAGCACTACCAATGGTTTCATGTATTGAAATTTCTACAATTTTACAAGCATTCACTTGAAAATGTTGAGAACTGCCTCAATTTTAGATGGAGTTGCCAAACTGGATCGATTGCCAACACTTTTAAGTGAGTGCTTGAAGGATTGTGGAAATTTTTCTACATGAAACCATTGGTAGCACTGTTAATGTACAAAAAAAGAAAAAAAAAATTATCTGTATACATAAAAGGTAGATGTGTGTGTGCTTGAATGTAATTTATGCACGTCACTCCAATTTTAGGACATTCGTCAACCAGCGAATAGCAGTAAAAATAAATTTTCAACCAAAACTTTTAACAATTTTCAAGTCGGAGAAATCACAATTGTTTACAAACAGGAGTTAAGTCCTTTTCTAGCGAAGAGCAAGTTTTTGTTATGACTTTTGTTTTTTTTTTTTCCATTGAGGAAAAAAGTGTTTTGTTGATATATGTGCAACACACACACATGAACATGTATGCGTACAAAAAATATGTATGCAATTGGTGTACGTACGTATGTGTGTGTATGTGTTGCCTATATATATATATATATATATATATATATATACCACAGATTTGCTTGACCGTAACCAGTTGAGCATGTCCCTTAGTGGCTGACGATATGTGCATCTCTAATCACGAGCAGAAGTAGTGGGGGAGCATCATAGCCATGTGTTGAGAGGAATTCTTTGGGATTTGGATAATTCACATTTGGAAACATGGGTGTTTCGTTCAAAATCCTTATTCAGGAACCTTTTCAGTGGGATAGGCTACTTCACCTGAAGAAAATTCTAACTGGGCTCCATCTGCAAGGTCATGAGCTGTTTATCTTGATATGAGATCACCATGTCGCACACACATGGTTGTGATGCATGTGCCTGGTGTACCCTCATCAGACGAGTAGTCAGGATGGGTATACTGGGCTTCGTATATTTGTTCCCTTGTGTCACTTTGATGGCATGCACTGCACTCTCACTCAGTAATAATAATAATAATAATAATAATAATAATAATAATGATGATGATGATAATAAAAAAACTCCACTTACTTCCATGTTAAATTCTGGTAGAGTTGTGTTGATGTAATCCCACAATATCATCTCTCTGAAATGAGGCTGTTGAAATTTGTGAAAGGTGGGATACAAGTGGAACTCAACCTGAAAATAACAAACAGTAGAGGGAAGTTCAGGTGAAAGACATCTTGTAAAACAGAAAAACCAACAGAAATCCTACAGATAAAGCAATAAAAACATAAAGAAAGAAAAAAAAAAAAGGACCCAACAAAAGAACATTTTTTTAAACCACACAGCTACAGGCATGATTTACTTATCGAGTAGACATTGACTAAGATGCAGTTGGAGGGAGAGAGAGAGGATGGAAGTGGACTAATAGCTGTAGAATGCTTGTGAATGAAGGCTTGGATAATCAATTAAATAGTATTTTGGACCTTTTTTTTCTGTCATGCGATGTCTATATAAATAAGATCTGTTTTGTGGACTGACAGATGTCAGTCTGCTTTGCTCACTCGGTATACCCTCCTCTTCCCTCAAGTTCACAAGATAATTGAAATAAAATGTAGTGATACATAAACATCTTACTTGCAGAGATTGTAGATGCTCTAAATCTTTTTTAAGCTCAGCAAGAGTCTCCGTCTCAAGGAAATCTGAAAAGCGAATTAATACAAAAGAAATTTAATCACTAAATCACCATTGTTTCCATGTGTACTTTTCCATGCTTGAATGGGTTGGCCAGGGTTTACTGAGACACATTTTGAATGGCTGGATGCTCTTCCTGCCATCAACCTTAACTTGTTTCCAAGCAAGGTAATGTGGTAATGTTCCCTATGGCCAAACATGTTTATGCATCATCACTGTCGTTGTTTAACATCCGCTTTCCATGCTGGCATGGGTTGGACGGTTTGACTGAGGACTGGCAAGCCAGAAGGTCGCACCAGGCTCCAATCTGATATGGCAAAGTTTCTAAAGCTGGATGCCCTTCTTAATGCCAACCACTCCGAGAGTGTAGTGGGTGCTTTTTATGTGCCACCAGCACGAGGGCCAGTGAAGCGGTACTGGCATCGACCACACTTGAATGGTGCGTTTTACATGCCACCGACTGAATATTGAAATGAACGACGTTCATTTATAACAAATATGATGCCAAGGTAGGGAGACATGTACACACACACACACAGAGGATTCTTTCAGTTCCTGTCGACCAAATCCACTCATAAGGCTTTAGTCAACCAGGGGGTACAATAGAGGACACTTGCTTAAAGTGGGGCTCAGCTTGGTTGGGAAGCAAACTTGATGACCACAGTCACACTTGCGCCTGTATAAAAAAATATTCAAGGTGACCCAACACTGCAATATAGAGTTCATTTTAAAATCAAACAAATGTTAATTAATGAAGAAAGAGCCTTAATTCAGGTCCCTGTCAACAGTGAGGAAAAGACGGATGAGAAGATTTACATACCTGTTGTGAGCAGTTTTAGGCATTCAATCACACATTTTCCAGTTGCAATGGCCAGTTTTTTGCTTTGGTTTGTCTCCTGCAAATGTAACATTCACACAAAATATTACTCCATGTTGACTGAACAAATATTTTCTTCAATACGTTATTAAAAATAATAAGCGTCACGCCACAACAGAAACAAAGTGGTTCTTAACCCATTAAGTCCCATTGTCCTATAAATAGGACACTAAATGAGAACATTAAATAAGCTATATCACATTGTCTCAGTGTCCTATTTATAGGACACCAAGTATTTCCATTTCTACTTCAAGTAAAGGAGTGTTAATAATTATTTTTTTCATTTTAACCTATTTTCAATCATCTGTAAAAATTTAAAAGTAATATTCAGAAATTTAAGTACTCTGGGACTTAATGGGTTAAACTGGACGGTAGCTCCCTTTGGTGGTGGTGACAAACGTCAAGGGTGCACCACGGGACTGGATGGGTGGGGTGTTGGAGATTAAGAAGGACACTGATTTTTCTAAGAAATTAAAAAATACTGAAACCACACCTTGAGAGCTTTCTCTAGCATCCCATCACTACCATATCTTCTTCCCAGCTTCTCTCATGTACCTTTATATAATGTAAGGTAGCCATATATCTCCTCAACAGCAAGGCACCTGTGCTTGTCCTACCATTGTACTTTAGCCATTTAACACCTGACATAAAGCCACACCCCACGCCACACACTTTAAGGTGTATTTTCCCCCACCCTTCATTCTCTGTCTTACAACTTACTTGGTGACCTCATTAGTGTCTGTAACACAGAAAAAGCATCCAGTACACACTGTAAAATGGTTGTCTGTTAGGAAGGACATCCATCTGCAGAAAACATGCCAAAGTTGACACTGGAGTTTGGTGCAGCCCTGCAGCTTGCCAGATTCTGTCAAACTGTCCAACCCACACCAGCATGTAAACTGGACATTAAATGATGATGATTTTCAGAAAACATCTGTCAGGATTAGAACAGGAGTTGGAAACTGTTTTCAAAAAGAGGAAATGTGACTGATGATGTGTCCAATTTGACAGTAATTTCATTATGAAAGTCCCTGCTTTCATAAGTAATTTTCATAAAAAACAAATATGGGGGGAGGGGGTACGGGGCACACAAATTCGCCAAATGTCGACTAAAATAATTTGCTGCTTTATCTATTTATTATTTTTTGGTAAAACATGTGAATGGAGGGTGTTTGTAAAACACCATTCAGTTACAGGAGATACCGAATCAACAAAACGTTGAGAACTACTGACTTCAGAGAAAACCTGGTAGTAATGGGAGTAGTAGTAGCAGCAGCAGTAGCCATAAAATTATTAGTTTTTTTAATTATTATTTTTACCCTGTGCATATAAGTGAAAGCGGAGCATTGTAGTCGCTCATCTTGGTTTATCTGTGTGTTTGTGGAGGTTACTTACCGCCTCATCAAAAATAGGTTCTTCATCCAAATCAATAATACAGAAGTCCAAGAGCTGTTGAGCACAAGATTTGGACAATTCTGGTTCCAGAGACTTCAGCAGATCAAAGCATTCTTTCAACTAATTACCATTAAAAAAAAAAAAGAAGAAAATATTTAAAAGTAAGCATGTTTTGAACACAGTGTAAAAACTAATACTTATTTCCTCTAAGCTTAGATTCGAAACCAAATCTAAGGATTCTTGCTTGTGTGAAAGGAATTTTCTTCGTCCGGTCAAAACATGATAAATCATCTCCGTTTGACCTACGACCTCAGCCATGTCAGGCGAAGTTCAAATGGATAGGAGCTGACCTGCTGTATGTCTGTCTTTCTAGCTGCCGCAACTGTTATAAGTATTGTGGTCAGCAGAGGGACAGACAGAAAGGTTCGGGACGCAGAAAGACAGAGAGAGTGAGAAAGGTTCGGGACGCAGAGACAACACGAGATAGTCTACTACTTTCTCAGATGAACGACACACACACAGACACAGAACATATTCAGTTCTAACACAAATGTACCCTGCTTTTATTCCTCTCAACTCATAGCAGTTGTAAACAAATACATGTCGTGAGGAATTGTGAATACCAACAAATAATGCAAGTACAGTAAATAAATTATTTCACCTGTGCCAGCGGAGCACTAACAGCACCCTAAGCACATCTCTTTCTTCTATCCCCCGCCTTTCAGCCCCAGGACACATAAATCTAGTTACCCGGATTCCACAGTGTATAAGTGACCAAAATCACACCAAAGCTCCTCAACTAGACGTCAGTCCACTACGGGGTTCCAGTTCATTATATCAGCGCCAGTACTTGACTGGTACTCTATTTCACCAAGCCTGAAGGCACGAAAGGCAAAGTTGATCTTGGCAGGATATAAACTCAGGATGTAAAGAACCAGAAGAAACGCTGTAAAGCATTTAGTCTGAAATGCTAACGGCTCTACCAGCTCACCTTTACTCTGGCTTTAATACAACCTGACATTACACATCTAACAGAATATTAATGGAAGCAAACAACAACAGCAAAACCAAATGTGGTCGATGATAAGACAACCCTTACCTTATCTTTCACCATATACTGTCTCAAGCGGAAGACATAGAGCTCTCTTTTCATACAGATGTCAACTGGTTTCAAAATATGTAGAGCATCTTCCATACTTTCAGGCAGATCTCTGTGGAGAATGTATTTGGCCAATTGCTGGAATTATGGAACATCATAAAAACTGGTTAAAAAATAAAGGGTTAAGATTTAACCATTTACATCATTGTTTTTACATTTGTTTTTTCAATGTTGGCATGGATCATATAAGTGTTATTAATCTTTAGACAGTCGTATAGGCGTAGGAGTGGCTGTGTGGTAAGTAGCTTGCTTACCAACCACATGGTTCTGGGTTCAGTCCCATTGCGTGGCACCTTGGGTAAGTGTCTTCTACTGTAGCCTCGGGCTGACCAAAGCCTTGTGAGTGGATTTGGTAGACGGAAACTGAAAGAAGCTCATCGTATATATGTATATATATATGTGTGTGTGTGTGTGTGTGTGTGTGTGTGTGTATATGTTTGTGTATTTGTGTTTGTCCCCCCAACATCGCTTGACAACCAATGCTGGTGTATTTATGTCCCTGTAACTTAGCAGTTCTGCAAAAGAGGCCGATAGAATAAATACTAGGCTTCCAAAGAATAAGTCCTGGGGTCGATTTGCTCGACTAAAAGCAGTGCTCCAGCATGGCCACAGTCAAATGACTGAAACAAGTAAAAGTGTCCTTTGTATCATGTGATACACAGGATATATCTCCCTGATGCTCATGCATCATCCATGATACACATTCCCAATTTTTTTTTCAATATTTTCATAAGATTTGGGGGTCGCATGGCAGGAAAGCTTTACATTACTAAGAACATAAAACAAAGGCTAATTACAAGTCAGAAACCAAGCATGGGCATTTAGGACAAATTGATAAAAATGCTTTGGACATGCAAAGACTTATGGCAGTACTGCATTGCAAGATGCACTTACTGTTGCCAAATCTTATGCGTTTTTTTTCTATCAAATAAGATATTTTTATAACACCTGTGTTTGCAAGCGAACACCACCAATGTCACTAGACTACAAAACAGTGTTTACAGGTGGGGTTACCATAACATCAGTTTCCAGGTCTCTCTCTATATTTATATAACTTTAAAAAAAACATTTGAGGTGAGGAGCAGAAAAAAGGAAACTACTTTTGAGAAAAGATAAAATTTACCAGAGCTTCTTCTGTGTTTGGAGTGGGAACATTGATTCCTTTCAGATCATATCTTGCAAGACGCAACTTCAGCTCCACAAGCTTGGCATATTTTTTAATGGCCTCTACTCTGTATATGGAAAGAAAGAACTATCACAGGAGGTCCTAGAGAAGTTACAGCAGAAGTTTGGAATCATTTCGATATTTTGGAGTAAAATTATTCTGAAAACTTAACACGATTACTGAAGGAAAAATTTCAGAGCCAGATACATCTTTTCACAGCTAGTTGCACATGGGGTCAGTGAAAGTAAAGGGATTAGGCCATGAACACTGCAGAATGTAAATAATGAGATATGAACCACTGATGCTTTGGTTGGTAGTCTGATACCTCAGTGACTCAGCCATCTGCAGCTCCTATAAATCATATACTATTTATATAAGAGAGAATAGTGAGGGTGTCACATTACAAGGACAAGATGACATGTTGAACCTTTGCACAAGGCACTAAATTTCGTGTTGCACCAGTCTACCCTGCTGATAGAAGTACCAGCTGGGGAGAAGAGGGTAGGTTAATCCAGTGGCAAGCTGGAGGTCTGTCCAGGGAGGTGATAACAAGGAAGAGCTTTATGCTCTTAATTACTTCATGCAGCTAGGAAGATTGCAAACCTCAGGTGGAGGAGAAGGGATCAACACTATGTTAGGAGATTAAGTAGCAGAGAGGGGTGAAGTATGAGAGAAAAAGGGCTGGAACAGAACAGGTTTCTTAGTATAAAGGAGCTACATGGCTACTTACATTTTTGAAGAAATGGTGGAAGGGATCAGGTCGAACTGGTGAGTGATAGTAATTTAACAAAATGCATAGTAAATTAGTTATATAATTAACTGGAATGATAAAAAGACAGTCATCACAGTAAGTGAAACTTAACCATTAGGACAGAAAACGTTTAAGACACCTGTTTCTGTCTGTCTGTCACACTAACAGTTCATCATCTGACAAGATCACCCCCTCCGATGCTGCCTCTCCTCTTAAAGATTCCTTGTCTTGTAAAGTTACTTGGTGACCCTGCCAGTGCTGATGCTACTTATAAAGCACCCAGTCCACACTGCAAAGTGGTTGGCATTTGGAAGGGCATCAGGCTGATCTTGCCTGTGCTGGTGCTACATAAAATGCACTCAGCCCACTTTGTGAATTGGTAGGTGTTAGGAAGGGCATCTAGCCATAAAAACAGTGCCAAAACTGACACAGAAGTATGGCGCAGGCTTCTATCAAACTATCCAACCCATGCCAGCAAGGAAGGAGGACGTATGATGACGATGATTGATATATATATATATATATATATATATCTATGGACACATAAGAGGTGCAGCAACATCAAAGGCAGGTTAACTAGCAAGTTAGTTTTTGTTTGTGGCAGATGTTCAGGTGCAATAAAGACTGTAAGCAAACAGGAAACAACTTCTATCTCATTCCAGGGTGAAAAACTAGAGGTAGTCGATAGCTTCCGCTATCTGGGCGACCAAGTTAGTAGTGGGGGTGGGTGCGCTGAAAGTGTAGCTGCTAGAATAAGAATAGCCTGGGCAAAGTTTAGAGAGCTCTTACCCCTGCTGGCGACAAAGGGACTCTCACTCAGAGTAAAAGGCAGACTGTATGACGCATGCGTACGAACAGCCATGCTACATGGCAGTGAAACATGGGCTGTAACTGCTGAGGACATACGTAAGCTCACAAGGAATGAAGCCAGTATGCTCCGTTGGATGTGTAATGTCAATGTGAATACCCGTCAGAGTGTAAGTATCTTGAGAGAAAAGCTGAACATTAGAAGCATCAGTTGTGGTGTGCAAGAGAGACGATTGCGCTGGTATGGACATGTGGTGAGAATGGATGAGGATAGCTGTGTGAAAAAATGCCACACCCTAACAGTTGAGGGAACCCGTGGAAGAGGTAGGCCCAGGAAGACCTGGGCTGAGGTGGTGAGGCAAGACCTTCGTACATTGGGCCTCACCGAGGCGATGACTACTGACCGAGACCTTTGGAAATGTGCTGTGCGTGAGAAGACCCGGCAAGCTAAGTAAGACCGTTGCCAGTGCCCCTGGACTGGCTCTTGTGCGGGTGGCACATGAGATGCACCATTTTGAGCGTGGCCGTTGCCAGTACCGCCTGACTGACTCCCGTAGGATTTTCGAGTGAGATCGTTGCCAGTGCCCCTGGACTGGTTTGTGCGGGTGGCACATAAAAGACACCATTTCGAGCGTGGCCGTTTTCGTGCGGGTGACACGTAAAAGCACCCACTACACTCTCTGAGTGGTTGGCGTTAGGAAGGGCATCCAGCTGTAGAAACTCTGCCAAATTAGATTGGAGCCTGGTGTTGCCATCCGGTTTCACCAGTCCTCAGTCAAATCGTCCAACCCATGCTAGCATGGAAAGCGGATGTTAAACGATGATGATGATGATGATATATTGCACTTTTGATCCCCAGACCGGGCGTTGTGGGTGTTTATTGAGTGAAAACACCTAAAGCTCCTCGAGGCTCTGGCAGGGAGTGGTGGCGAACCCTGCTATACTCTTTCACCACAACTACTACACTCTCGGAGTGGTTGGCGTTAGGAAGAGCATTCAGCTGTAGAAACTCTGCCAGATCAGATTGGAGCCTGGTGCAGCCATCTGGTTCCCCAGTCCTCAGTCAAATCGTCCAACCCATGCTAGCATGGAAAGTGGACGTCAAACGATGATGATGATGATAATATATATAAACTGAAAGAGAGAAAAATGGGTTGCAGAACTCACTCTGGTTGTTTTAGTTTGGTAGTATCATCTACTAGTATGCGAATACCATCAGACCATGGAATTGGTGCCCATTTTATGACTTCCAGCACAGCAGAAATTTTTTGCTAAAAGACACAAAAAAATGACTTTTGTCTCGCATGTCTGTTTCACAATATTGTTTATTTCTAGTAGTGATAAACATGACCTAAGTGTAGTTTAAGCCAACTCCAGAAAGACCTCAAAGCATTTAACCGTTCAACATTCAGATTTCTCTGTCAAATGTTATGCTAATTTATTCACATTGATTTGAATTAAGTCATGCATTACCTGTTTGTAGCTTTGAGATTTCAATGAACTGATTGTTTATTTTTAGAGTAATGCTTTAGGTAGGGTAGGTATGAGAGGCCAGATCTGAACATCAAAAAGAGAGAATATTTAGGGCTGATCTTTTACCCTTTATCTTTTCCTCGTTTCAGTCACCTGACTGCAGCCATGCTGGAGCACCACCATGAAGGATTTTGAGTTGAATGTATCGATCCCAGCACTTTCGTCTGCCATTATATTGAATTCAAATTCTGCTGAGGCCGACTTTGCCTTTCATGCTTTTGGGGTCGATTAAATAAGTACCAGTTAATCACTGGGACTGATGTAATCGACATAATCCTTTTTGTCCCCTCTATGTTTAGCCCCCTGTGGGCAATAAAGAAATAAATACAGTAATACAGTGTCTGACTAATTCTGCCATCTGCAATTCTTATCAAAATGTATTGAAATGCCCAGTTAATTGTTTTTGATGGCATATGAGACATAATTGTGTTTTTCTAGAAAAATGTCTTAATAATGAAAAAAACTGGATCCTATATGTGAAGTTGGGCTAATATTATATGCTTTAACCCTTTCATTACTATATTTATTTTGAGATTCTCTGTGTTTCTTTCAATTATACTTTAAATATAACAAAGAATTAATTCAAAACTTATGGAAACATACTCAGAGCCAGAACCGGTTTCAGCCAGGTCATTAAGGAAAGGGTTAAAGCACTAAAAACCTTTTTTCCTAAGGCACGTAAAAAGCACCCACTACACTCTCGGAGTGGTTGGCATTAAGAAGGGCATCCAGTTATAGAAACTTTACCAGATCAGATTGGAGCCAGGTGCAGCCTCCTGGCTTGCCACGTCCAACCCATGCCAGCATGAAAAGCTGGACGTTAAACTATGATGATGATGTACTGCTGAAATTTGAGTGCATCCAATATGCCCGAGTGTCTTTTGTGCCAGTAAATATGGTAATGGTTTTCAAGTAAAGCTAAATGATGCATTAAAAATGGTGACTGCTAAGAAAAAGAGAAAAAAAAAAACAAATAGAGGATTCAACACAATAATAACAAGACAATAAAAGTCAAAATAGTTCAACAGCCAGTAGAACTAGCAGAACAGGTTAACAATACTAACTTTTACATCAGAAATATAACCAATGACAGCCAAAGCTTTCGATTCCCAATGTGCGTGGCCAAGATAGTTGATGCAGTGAGTTCGTTCGAGAAGATCCTAGAAAAACCAAAAAGAATATTCAGAAGAAGAATTACAATAAATCAACAAATGTTTTGGGAGATGTTAACCATTTAGCATTCAGGTTTCTCAGTCAAATGTGATGTGTACATATTCACACTGTTTTGAAATAATCATGGATTATTTTGCAGCGTCAAGACTTCAGTGATGCGATTGTTTGTTTTTTGAATGATATTGTAGGGTAGGTGTGAGAGGCCAGAGTCGACTAGTCTGAACATACAACATGTAAAAGCACCCAGTACACTCTGTAAAGTGGCTGGCATTAGGAAGGGCATCCAGTTGTAGAAACCATACCAGAACAGGCTGGAGTCTGGTACACCTGCCACCCAGCATGCCAGCTCTGGCCACACTGTTCAACCCATGCCAGCATGGACAACAAATGTTAAATGATGATGATGAACAGAATATTTTGACAAGATACAACTAGTTTAAATGCTGAAGGCTTAAAGACATGTACTGTTGGGAGAGCTAGTTGATCGTGGTGTCAGCATACCAGTACCATACACTAGCAAAGAAAGAGCAATTGTTATACAATGATGCAATCAACCGATAGCATAGACTGCTTCCCTCTCCACTGCAGCCCTGCTCAGTTGAAGGGGATCATAGCCTTGCAAGCCGTATAGTGATCTCACTTGTACTGGTGTCACAAAATAGGAACCCAAATACACTCTGTAAAGTGGTTGGCATTAAGAAGGGCATCCAGCTGTAGCAACCACAGGAACAAAATGCACTCTTTGGACCAGTCTTTGGATCCTCTTGAAATTGTACAACCCATGCCTTCGTGAACCACAGATGTTAAATGAATATAATGAAAGGGATAACTGTGGTACAGAAATGGTTAGTAATTGAAGAAAAAACAAGTATCTGAAATTCTGAATTTCTATGAAATGGTCACAAAATATAGAGGATAGTAACATTTCATATAAAAAAGAGAAATGCTCAATAACAACAAGACCAACAACATTCATACTTTAATATATTTGCAGAATATGTCATCCTCATTGAGTTGGTATTCTTTTATATATGGGTGGATAACTTCCTTGAGGGTTTTGTCCATCAATTCTATGGCCACCAAGCGATCCAGCATCCGAAAGACAACCGACTCAATAGTTTCCTGAATGTAAAAGAAAATGAATAACATTAAACTAACAAGGTTTATCTTTAACTTTTTTAACAAATGAAAATTCAGTAAGTGCAACAAAAGCAATATTGGATTAAAACAGCAATCTGTGTATCATACTTAAAGCAAACACATCATAGAAAGCTTAATTAACTGCACTATTCATCTGAAGGTATTTACTGAAGTAACTGTTGCAAGTTACTTGGCAACTCTGCTGGTACCAGTGCCACATAAAAAGCAACTGTGCCAGTGCCTTATAAAATGCACCCATGCTGGTGGCACGTAAAAACATCTAGTAAAGTGGCTGGATTTAGGAAGGGCATCCAGCTGTAGAATCCATGCCGAAACAGACAACTGAAGCCTGGACAGCTCTTATTTCTTTACTGCCCACACGGGGCTAAACATAGGAGGGACAAACAAGGACAGACAAAGGGATTATGTTGATTACATCGACCCCAGTGCGTAACTGGTACTTAATTTATCGACCTCGGCGGAATTTGAACTCAGAACGTAAACACAGACGAAATACTGCTAAGCATTTTGCCCAGCGTGCTAACGATTCTGCCAGCTCACCGCCTGGACAGCTCTTGTCAAACTGTTCAACCATGCCAGCATGGAAAACGGACGTTAAATGATGATGATAATGATATGCAACTAATAAGGGAGACGTGAAAAATTAAGTGATGTCTGTGCTTGTTTAAGTTAGAGGAAAGACTTTGTACAGAGCCAATCCCACTAAATTACATGTGTTTGCCCACAAAGAACTAGTTTAAACCATTGGATGCAAAGTTGCAAGTGTCATATCAGGGGTGGTTGCAAATCGATGTAATCGACCCCTGTACTCAGCTGGTACATATTTTACCCCCCCCCCCCCTCCCCGCCCCAGGATGAAAGGCAGAGTCGACATTGTAATAATAATCTGGAAATACTGAAGGAGATAAAGAAAGAAAACAAAAAAAAAAACAAAAAAGCCATAAATGTTACCTGTGCAAAACTTGCAGCTGTCATTTTACAGTTGTACTTCGTATAAAGGCCTTCCAGTTGGCGGAATACAGTGATTAAGTTGATCAGCGGGGTTAAAGTTATCCTGAAGTTGGTGTATGTCTGTAAAAGCCAGAAAATAACAACGAAATGCATGAAATATAGCAAATTTGACATGGTTAATAATACTGACCTGCTTCGAGTACTTATTCTATTTTTTGTTATTTATTCCTTTACTTGTTTCGGTCATTTGACTATGGCCATGCTGGAGCACCACCTTTGTTCGAACAAATTGACCCCAGGACTTTGCTAAGTTACAGGGATGTAAACACACCAACATCGGTTGTCAAGCGAAGGTAGGGGGACAAACACAGATACACACATATATACATACATACACACACATATACATACGTATATATATATATATATATATATATATATATATATATATATATAGAGAGAGAGAGAGAGAGAGGGTGATAAATTGAATATTAATTCAATTTAAAACCAAGTGGCCTAGCATATAAAAAAATCTGAAAATTCAGAAAAAATTGTATTGTATATATATATATATATGTATATATATATATATATATATATATATATATATATATATATATATATATATATATATATATACATACATACACACACATGATGGGCTTCTTTTAGTTTCTGTCTACCAAATCCACTCACAAGGCTTTGGTCAGCCTGAGACTATAGTGGAAGACACTTGCCCAACATGCCACACAGTGGGACTGAACTCGGAACCATGTCGTTGGGAAGCAAACTTCTTACCACACAGCCATGCCACCAAGTTTGGGGGAATGGGGTAGGTCGATGTAATTAACCCCAGTACCCAACAGGTACATATTTTATTGACCCCCCCAAACGGATGAAAGGCAAAGTCGACATAATAATAATAATAATAATAATAATAATCTGGAAATACTGAAGGAGACAAAGTTAAGGAAAGACGGCAGCAGAAGTGTAGGGAGCTCTGAGAAGAGGTAATATCAAAGGGGCTCGGACCCTTAAGTGGTAGAGTGGACAGGCATCACTGGCCCCTCACTCAGCCCCTAAATATTACACTCTGATGTAGCACCTCAGATGACAGGCTAAAGCACATGAGGGAGTGGTGTTGACATGGCAAAATTAAATGGGCAAAGGAGATGTGGCAATGGCCGAGAAGACTAAAGATCAGGTGTTTGTGACTGAAGGGGAGCCACTCTACACTTTGTGGACCTTGGCTAGCAATCAACAGAAGAAAATCCACACAAAATGCAAGTGGTTGAACTTCAAGATAGCAACGTGGCCTTGGAAAAGGAAATTCTCAAACCACAAAAACGGTTCAAGGAGGAAAATGAATTACAGTAGTTAGGGCAACAGGTATTCCCTCAACCTTCGATTGAAAGATGCACTGAGGGTGGCTGCTGCCGACGGATCCTACTGTAGAAAGATAGAACGTCTTGCAGAAGATATGGTCCTTCAACTTGAACAGGTAGACAATAAATCTGGAGAAGAGCTCAGATCATAGCAACCACAGCTATTTGTTGTTGGCACTCTGTCGCTTACGACGTCGAGGGTTCCAGTTGATCCGATCAACGGAACAGCCTGCTCGTGAAATTAACGAAGTGGCTGAGCACTCCACAGACACGTGTACCCTTAACGTAGTTCTCGGGAATATTCAGCGTGACACAGTGTGACAAGGCTGACCCTTTGAATTATAGGCACAACAGAAACGGGAAGAAAGAGTGAGAGAAAGTTGTGGTGGAAGAGTACAGCAGGGTTTGCCACCATCCCCTGCTGGAGCCTCGTGGAGCTTTAGGTGTTTTCGCTCAATAAACACTCACAATGCCCGGTCTGGGAATCGAAACCGCGAGTCCGCTGCCCTAACCACTGGGCCATTGTGCCTCCACCGCAACCACAGCCAAGATAGGAATAAAATACAAAAGCGATGGTGATAAGATCATGAAGCTGTAGCGGTATTGTAAAGTTGATGATTTAATGAAGGACCAACCTGTAACTTGTGAAATCTTACCTTGAGAGCTGTCTCAGAAGGTGTTGACATGCATTGGTCGGAGGACATGTTTAACAAACTGGTAAACTTCTTATAGAAAGTTTCCATCACACACAGAGCGTTTGATGGCCATTCAGCCTAGAATAAAAACAGTAAAATGAAAGTCTTCATTATCATAATCAAATATTCCTAATTACATAACAATTACGATACTAATAACAGATGGTCTCTTTCTAATGTAGGTTGACCACTGATAGTTATACCATTTTTTGAAACTCTGAGAAACAAATCCCTAGATCCCTTTTATGAAGCATGCATCCACTCTTAGAATGATAATACCAAAGCCAAGTCATTGGGAAGTCAGTTTTATTACACATTCATGCAGCCTATATCTGTAAATGAATAACAAAGTTATCAAGAGAAAAACTCTAGATTCCACAATAGACATGCAAAATTCTTGACAGTGATACCACAAACAGCGAGCCTTTACATGATCATACAACCAGCCAGAAATAGCAAAAAAAGGTGGCGAGCTGGCAGAAACGTTAGCACGCCGGGCGGAATGCTTACTGGTATTTTGTCTGCCGCTACGTTCTGAATTCAAATTCTGCCGAGGTTGACTTTGCCTTTCATCCTTTCGGGATCGATAAATTAAGTACAAGTTACGCACTGGAGCCGATGTAATCGACTTAATCCGTTTGTCTGTCCTTGTTTGTCCCATCTATGTTTAGCCCCTTGTGGGCAATAAAGAAATAGGAAACGTTAACACGCCGGGCGAAATGCTTAGCGGTATTTCATCCGTCTTTACGTTCTGAGTTCAAAATCTGCCGAAGTCGATTTTGCCTTTCATACTTTCAGGGTCGATAAATTAAGTACCAGTTGCGTACTGGGGTCGATCTAATCGACTTAATCCGTTTGTCTGTCCCCTCTATGTTTTGCCCCTTGTGGGCAATAAAGAAATAAGAAATAGCAAAAAAAAAAAAAAAAAAAAACCCTCAAATCACACCCTACCATTTTATCAATGACAACATTTGATAAGGCGGCAGCAGCAGTGGCGTCATCGTCATCATCATCATCTAATGTCAGTTTTCCATGCTGTCATGTGTTGGATGGTTTCACACTTTCTGGTAAGCTGCAGGACTGCATTAAAGCTCCAATGTCAGTCACTTTACAGTATGTAATGGGGAGGAATTTCCAGTTTGGCTCAATCAGAGTAGTGTTCTTTGTCCAGAGTCACAAAACCCCAGTAAGAAGGGAACCTAAGCCTTGAAAGTCAGTGGATACCAAAGAATTTTTTTTTCTACCCAACCCTCTGACAAGGGAGACAAAAAAACAAAGACGTTACCTTCTCATAAATTTCCATGTTTTTTATTTTGAGAATAATCCAGGATATGAGCACATTCTGTAATAGAGAAGAGTGATGGATGAAGAAGCCATTTTCAAAGAGAAGGTAGATGATGGTAGGTAGGTGTGTGTGTGTGAGAGAGAGAGAGAGAGAGAGAGAGAGAGAGAGAGAGAGAGAGAGAGAGAGAGAGAGAGAAAGAGTAGTGGTAGACAGAACAGGAAGTAGAAAGTAAAACGAGAGATAGTTTTCTCCTGGTTTTTTTTTTTGTGTAAGTCAAATCCTTTGCTTACAGCAAATAAAGTTGGATAATTTCTGTGCTGATGACAGCTATTGAGCCAGAAACACAGGTCCATGAGCGTCTCCAGAGAGTAAAACTATCCTTTTCCTTAATGGCAGGTCAGTTTTAGAGAAATTCTTTATTTTTGAGACAGTCACCCCTTCTCAAGTTGAGTTCCTCTTAATTGTCATTTAGTAATTTTATGATACATCTGCCAGGTAAAGTAATTCCCTTCTCCCACTATTTATAGTCAGTCATGTTCTCACAGTATATTGGAAATAAATGACACTGCTAGTATGACAATGACACACACACAACAATCACGTGATGTCAAGTAAACAGAAACACACACGCACATGTTTTTGAAAAAAAATTGAGTAATGAAAGTGCTTACACACACACACACACAATGTGCAAATTTTATATCAAAAGATAAGCGTCGTTCTGTTTATCTAAGACATTTTTAAAACAGTTAACATTTAAGAAAATCTTTCTTTAAATACTGTATCATGACTGCACCAAGCAATTTTGTACACATGTAGGTGTATGAGTCTGGATCCACTCACAGGGCTCTGGTTGGCCTGGAGATATAGTAGGAAAGAGGGAGAGAGACAGAAAGAGTCGAAGCAGTGGTAAACAGAACAAGAAGCAGAAAATAGAAGACACCTACCCAAGGTGCCATACAGTGGGACTGAACCTGAAACCCTATGGTTGCAAAGCAAACTTCTTAACCACATAGCAATGTCTGATCTATTCAGTATTAAGTAAATCAGGAGCTGAAACAATCAGAAAGACACACACGCGATGATTGAAACTGGTTATGATAGAAACTAAGAATCTTACCAAACTACGTGGAATCACTCTAATAACATACGGGATGAAATCTTCCAGTAACCATGCCTGCAGCTGGGTGATGCTGACATGGAGTGGTAGACTGTTTAGCATCAGTTCCAGGGAGTCAACAGAATGCAATCTCGCAATTTCATGCTTGAAGATAGATGGACAAAGAAGAAAGTGAGAAAGTAAAATGAAAACCGACCTCAAATTATAAAAATTCATTTAGAAATCTCACTTTATTACACACAGGTACAAAGCCTCGGACATTGAGAGTGATGAAACAGCTGAATATATGAAGCTCATTATGCCAGTGACTGTTTTAACCTTTAGCATACAGTAGTTACATCATGTCACAGTATGAGTTTTCTCCCCTGTAGTAACAGGGGAAACAATTCTAAAGAAAATGCAGCATGCTAAAGGTTAATTTAAGAACATGAAGGCATGAAAGTAGAAATTGTAATTAAAGGCTTTAATTGAGATTACTTTGAGGCAGGAAGTTTGTATCAAAGAAGTTGGGGTGGTATCATTAAAAGGGTTAAAGAAACCTTCTATAACTTACATGGTGCCTTCTCCAAATTGTAAACGCTACATGAAGTAACTCGCTATGGAAAGAGTTGATTATCTTGTGAAAGAGATCGGCCTTCTTGAAATCTTCCCATACTTCTGCTCTGTTAGACAAAAATAAATAAATAAAATGAAAATGATGGAGAAAAAAAAAAAAGAAACAGAGAATGACAGGAAATTCTTCAGTTTTAGATTGTAGAGACATACAAAAAAAAGATAAATTCTCTTACTTGTAATATTTACGACCAAGCGCAAAACAGAAAGTGTAGAAACGATAGAGCACCTGCTTCACCTAAAAGAGAAAGAGAGAGAGTGAGAGAGAATGTGTTATTACTCAGTTACTGGCTCATGCCAACATCCTACTCCATCATTTTGCAGTATCCAATACAAAGGAACTGATGCCTCTAGATACACTATACCACAGCCAGCCACCTAAATGCTACTAGCCAACATCCTATTTGTGCATATGGGTTGAAGAAGATAGTGTTGATGATGTGTTAGGGGTACCCTTATGTTACAGGGAGGTGAATATAAGAGAAGCAGTACAGGATAGGGGTGAGTGGGTAACCATTCAAAATAATAATTTTTGTTAATCTTACTTTATTTAAGAGAGTGTTGTCTAATTCAGTCTTTTCGTTGGCTGGTTTGTTGGTCAACTGAAAAACGAAACAAATACCGAACATTTCAAAAACTGGAAAAAGATACAAAACCAAAATGGATATGACAAGCTCTTTCCTACAATAGTTTGGGTTTTGCATAAAATCATCGCTATCATCATCATTTTAACATTTAGGAAGGGCATCCAGCTGTAGAAACCTTGCCAGATCAGATTGGAGCCTGGTGCAGCTGCTGGCTCTCCAGACCTCAGCCAAACTGTCCAACCCATGCCAGCATGGTAAATGGACATTAAACTATGATTATGATGGATTTTCTATGCTGGCATGGGTTGGGTGGGTTGACAGGAGCTGGCCAGTCAGAGAACTGTACCAGGTCCCAATTGTCTGTTTTGGCATGGTTTCTACACCTGGATGCCCTTCCTAATGTCATCCACTTTACAGAGTGTACTGGGTGCTTTTGTACATGGAACCAGCACCAGTACTATTACATGACACCAGCACAGGTGCTTTATACGTGACACTGGAAGATGATAGAATAAAGTTAGTCTGTTAACTAGATATAGGGTGACGATGCTGATACAGAGTGCGTTTGGCAGTGAAAAGGCCTTTAAAATATCAGTGATACCTATATAATACAGAATAAACAAGGATGATGAACTCTACAAAGTACACAAACTGGATGGAATATGTACTTACCCGTAACTTGATGTATTCTAGTAATTTGTGTGTGTCTGAGAAAGTGGTCAAACTTGTGGAGAGGCACAATTGCACAACAAAATGGTCATCCTGAAAAGAAAAGCAAGAATCAAAACAAACAAAATCAGTCAGTGTCACTAAATAGGATTTTATGATCATCTACTTTGTTAACAACTGGAACTGATGGAAAAGTCAACCCACTACAAACCACTCAATCATCATCATCATCGTTTAACGTCCGCTTTCCATGCTAGCATGGGTTGGACGATTTGACTGAGGACTGGTGAACCAGATGACTACACCAGGCTCCAATCTGATCTGGCAGAGTTTCTACAGCTGGATGCTCTTCCTGACGCCAACCCACTTTACAGAGTGTATTGGGTGCTCTTTGTGTGGCACTGGCAAGGATGTCTTCCACACGATGCAGGCACAAGTGCTTTTTCCATGGTGCTGATACAGGTGTTTTCTTATGTGGCACCTCAAAGTCGCAAAGTAGTGTGCAAGACAATATTTGTTGAAGCAATACCTTTCCCTAGTTTAAAAATATATAAATTGTCCCTCACCTAAAAAAGAAAAAAAGATTATCCTGTGATGCTGTTGAACAAACAGAGAGGACGCACCTGAGAGTATTGCCAAGAGTAAGGCAACCTCTTTAATGACATGTCATAAACAGACGGTATGAGGGAGACGTGGTCCCTGACTAATCAACAAAGGGAGTAACCATGAAATAAAGTCTGATTTGATGTGCAACAACCAGTCCAAACCATGCAAGCATGGAATTAACCACCAGAAAGACGTTGTGGGAGCAACTGTTTTACATCTTGATAGCTTGCGAAGTTTCTCTGTGTGTGTGTGTATATTTGTGTGTCTGTGTGTCTCTCCACCATCCGAGTGAGAGGGTGTTTTCATGGAGTACTTGTTTCTACAGTTGGATGCCCTTCACTGACCACTCAAGCATGAAAAAAACGAAAGAGAAAAAGGATAGATGGTTAGAGAGAGAGAGAAAATATCTATGTTGGCAGGAGAAGATAAGAATGAAATCAAATAGAAGGAAGAATTCTGTACTTACTTTAACCAGCTTGAGAAGAGGCCACAGCTTATTCGTCAGTTCTTCTTTATTGTCGACAGTGTCTTCTCTCCATGGAGACAGCATATCTAAAATATGCTTTAAATGAGCTTTGTGGAGAGACTGTAAAAAGAAATGGCATTTAGACATTTTGTTTTGGTATAAATATGTGAACATTTTTACCCTACAAGTATATACTGGCACTCTGTTGGTTATGACGAGGGTTCCAGTTAATCCGATTGAAGGAACAACCTGTTCCATTGATCGCAAGTGACTGAGTACTCCACAAACATGCATACCCTTAACATAGTTTTCAAGGGGATTCAGCTTGACACAGAATGTGACAAGGTTGGGTTTTTGAATTTAGAAGTACAACTCACTTTTGCAAGTCGAATGAACTGGAGCAACAAGAAATAAAGTGCCTTGCTCAAGGATACAATGTGTTGCAGGGAATTGAACTCATGACCTTACAACCATGAGCTGAATACCTCAACCGCCACGTGCCTTCACACAAATATACAAGTTGCCATTGCAGTAACAATCTATAGTCTATTGAACAGTTGAATATTTCTTCTGTTTACAATGATCATACTGGGTACTACAGAGCCAGAGGCGGTTTCAGCCGGGTTGGTATCAAAAGAGTTAATGTTACTCTGGTTGTCAGAAAATGTATTAAATGAAGACAATAAAGTAAATAGCATTAGGTTGTTTTTCCATAGAAGATTGTAAGAAGTGAAACTTGGTCAACAAGCAGAAATCTAAATAAGACAAATACCATTTACCTGTATGTCAAGGCCATACTGTTCTGCAAAATTCTTGGCTTCTTCAAAGCGCATCTTACGAAGCAAAGTCTGAAACCTGAAATGCATATGAAAATAATACAAATAATATAAACTCTCTCTTTCTCCATGTATATACACACACACAAGCATGATTTCATAATTTATAACACAGAAGATAATTTGACGATAAAATAGCAATGGTCAACGAACCGTGTTTCTGCATCACTTTCTGTTATGAGACGAAATCGCAAGGATTCAAAACTCTCAGGATTTCTATAGAAAAAGACCGACAAATAAATAAAATGTGGTTATGTTAGAAAACCTTTTTGGTATCGTTAAGTTAGAGAATACACAGGTAAAAGGTGCAGTTTATTTCATATTGTAATATCTACAATGTGATCTAGTTGCATCCTGTTCTACATTACAAGCAACATTCTAATTGTCACCACTTAATCTACCTAAAAGCAAATTCCATCTAACCCATGCAAGCATGGAAAAGTGGATGTTAAATGATGAAAATGTTTAGACAAAAACATCTTACTTACATCAGATCTGTACAACCTTCGACAATATTCAAATTCTCCTGCAAATAAACAATTCTAGACATCAGAATTTCGTTTTCATTAGTTTGCTGTGGTGGAATTTTTCATAGCTAAGTAAGGCCTTTATCAAGTGATGGATTACCTGTTCTGGCACTTTGTTGGTTACGACGATCAGGATTCCAGTTGATCTGATCAACAACGGAAGAGCCTGCTCGTGAAATTAACATGCAACTGGCCGAGCAATCCACAAATTATTGATTGTGGATACCTGTACATGACTTAACACAATATGAACTGTTATGCTCCAGCATGGATCATCAAAACATAATTGGACCCAGAACCAAAGTTGATTACTGACTCAGGTAAAAGAAGTCCATAGGTGAGGCTGAGTACCTGAACAAACAGCTTCCTGTCACATTCCTCAAATCAGAGGATGTCTATACTTCGTTTTTGCTCTTTTAAGCAAATTCTGTTTAATATAAAGTGAGACCAGTTAACGATTTATTAAAGGACCTGGTATAGATGTTGTAAACAAGACACAAATATTAGCCATTTTGGCTAATAATCTGATGCCTTCATCATTATTAGTTAACCATTTCTAAATGATGGTACAAATATAATATGATGATGATGATATAATTTTAAATTTTGGCACAAGGTCAGGGGAAGGGTTAAGTTGATTATATTGATCCCAGTGCTCAACTGGTACTTACTTTATTAACCCTGAAAGAATGAAAGGTGAAGTTGGCCCTAGCAGATTTTGAACTCAAAATGTAAAGATGGATGAAATCCTGCTAAGCACTTTAACGATTCTGCCAGTTCGCATGTTAATGATTCAGCGTGGCATGTTAACGGTCCTGCCAGCTCACCACCCTTGGCACAGATATTATAACGAATCTACCCGAGCATCTAGCATTTATTTCATCCAAGGATGGCACACCCTGCCACATCTTCACTACAGTCCTCTCTCTTTTCCAACAGGTGAAACCATGTATCTCCTCTAAAAGCAACACATCTGTCTAAGGCACCATGCCGTAGGACTGAACCTGAAACCACGTGGTTGCTAAGCGAGCTTCTTAACCACATAGCCATGTTAGCACCTCTTAAAAAAAGAAGAAATTTAAAATTAGAGAAAGAACCTACCTGGGTAGAATTTGATTGAGTGAGCTCAACGACTGCACCCAGTTTTAATTGGTAGATACATTCAAAACCAGGCAGCTGTCGTACTTCTAGAAAAGTTTCACTGGGTTTCTCCTTCCTCAGGATAACAACTCGAATATTTTTGAGGCTAAAAAACAGATTAAAACAACAGATTAAAAGGAGGATTATAGCCAGAATAATTAATATGCATTTGATTTTAGTAGCTGAATAACAATTTAAACATCTTTTCGAAACTCTGATTTATATTAGTTTTAAGCAGATTTACATTCCTCATCATCATTTAACCCATGGCAGCATGGAAAGCAGACGCTAAATGATGATGATAATGATATCAATGTACATATGTATGTGTGTGCGTGAATGTCTTTGTGTTTGTGGCCGCCACTGCCACCACCACCAAATCCTCCTATTCTGCTTCACCCTCTGTTGGTGTGTTTATGCTTCCATAAATTGCTAAATCAGTAAAGGAGACCAAGAGAATAAGTACCAGATTCATCATCATCATTTAACGTCTGGTGTCCATGGTGGCATAGGTCGGATGATTTGACCAGGGCTGGAAAGCTGAGGGGCTGCACCAGACACCAGTCTGATTTGGCATGGTTTTCTACGGCTTGATGCCCTTCCTAACGCCAACCACTCTGAGAGTGTAATGGGCGCTTTTACGTGCCACCAGTATGTGTCACAACTATGATTTCACTTGGCTTGATGGGTCTTCTCAAGCATGGAACATTACCAATGTTAAATATGAATAAATAAGCATAACATTTGACAAAGCAATGTGAATGCTAACGAGTTAAATGAATTAGTTTACCTTGAGCTTGATAAAGCACTTGTATCCAGAACGTTGAATCCTTTCACAGTCAAGTTTGAGAAAATTTCTAAAAGAATCAAAGAAGTGGCATCCCAGAGGCTCAGAGTTTCCTGCAGACAGACAAAAAGAAAGAAAAGATAAAAAAAACAAACAAAAAAAACAAGATGTTATAACAAAACACACCAGCGGTTTGGCAAAAGAGACCGCTAGAATAAGTACTAGGCATACAAAGAATAAGTCCTGGGGTCGATTTGCTCAACTAAAGGCAGTGCTCCAGCATGGCCACAGTCAAATGACTGAAACAAGTAAAAGAGATTTGACAGAGTAATCTGAATGCGAGATGGACAAACTTTCTGTCAATCATCATCATCGTTTAAAGTCTGCTTTCCATGCTAGCATGGGTTGGACAATTTGACTGAGGACTGGCAAGCCAGAAGGCTGCACCAGGCTCCAATCTGATCTGGCAGAGTTTCTACAGCTGGATGCCCTTCCTAACGCCAACCACTTGGAGAGTGTAGTGGGTGCTTTTACGTGCCACCAGCACACGATACTGGCAACAGCCACGCTCAAAACGGTGTTTTTTACGTGCCACCTGTACGTGAGCCAGTCCAGCAGCACCGGCAACAACCTCGCTGGAATGTTTTTCAAACGTGCCACCAGCACAAGTGCTAGAAGGCAACGCTGGTAATGATTATGCTCAAATGGTGCTATTTACGGGCCACTAGCATGGAAGCTAGACAGCTGTTTTAAATGTATAGGTCCCTTCATTTCTTTTGATGTACTCCCTTATGCTTCAGTGGCCTCAAGCTTTGTCTGGGACAAAATCATATAAAGAGAGAGAAGAAAAATTGTCAAACCACAGACTACTCACATTTTTATCCAGAACGAAGAAATATTTCCCATTCAATGTTGTCTGAATGGACTTAATACCAACATCTACAAAAGCGGAATACAGCATTCTTGATCAGGTGAAGTGAAGACATTAACAAGATGTCTGATATGCAAATAATTTTCATGGCAGAGTAAAAGCTATCTAACAAAGAAAGAAAACAAACAAACTGTTTGTTGTTGGAATGGGAATATTGCTGCTGCCTAAACTATGGCCTGCAGTCTGGTACTGGTCCAGAACATACACACACAAAACCCAACCCTTTTGGGTTTCAACAAAAGAGAATAATTGTTCTGTTATATATGGAATCATTAAGAAATGCTGTAGGTGTCTGAAATAGAGCTTATTCAGTTGTAATTGAGAAGCTTGCTTCCTAACCATGTGGTCTTGGGTTCAGTCCCATTGCACAGCACCTTGGGGAAGTGTTTTTCTACTGTAGTCTTGAGACTGGATTTGGGAGATGGAAACTGAAAGAAGCTTGTTGCACCGTGTGTATGTAGGCATGATTGTGTGTGTGTGTGTATGAGTGCATGTAGGCATGAGTGTGTGTGTGTGTGTGTGTGTGTGAGAGTACCCTGGTCTAGATGTCACATGATTGATGGAAAATGAGCACCAAGCAAGGCTGTTGTTTCCAGTCTTCTGTGAAAAATGTGCCTTGCTATGGGAAAACAATATCTAGCTTGGAAGCTGGGTAGGGTTGGCGACCAAAAAGGGCAACTGACTGTAGAATGTCTATCTCCACAAATTCTGGCTGATCCATGCAAGCATTAAAAAGCGGATGTTAAATGAGGAAGACATCATTTGCAAACCCTTTCAGTCACAATTAGGCAGATGATCATCAAGTTATAAAACCGTGACATGCATAACAACAAAGATGAGTGAATTTTCTGTCCCGTTGCTCGTGTCCGATCATGAAAGAAGGTGAAAGGAGGCAAAATGCCGTGTGATCCATGAAACTCCTAGAAACAGGGGTAAACACCCACATGTAGTAAAATGTTGATGACGATGTGTTATCTAATTGGAACAAGAAAACAAAAAAAGTAACTAACTGTTTAGTTGCGCGTTTTCCACTTCGTCAGTTATTTTCAATTTGCCGTCTGTCCAAATCCACCTGGCTAAGACAGCTGGACCATTGCCCTAAAGGAAAGAGAAAGTGAAACACTTCAACAAAGAACAAAAGGGTAAGTCCAATATTGGTGGAATTTCAACCCAGAATGTAAAGTGCAGTAGTTGAATACAGTATATTTTGTCTAATGCTCTACTGACCCTATCGTACCACCTCCTTAAAATGGATCTAAAAGAAATAACAATCAGTCATTTAATTTGAAACAAGAAAAATTATTAAGTTGACAGCATACAAGTACTTCATTGTATTACTACTGCATAAATCTCTCTGAGAGATTTAGAAATGTATTATTTCTAAGAAAAATTATTTAAGGAGATAGCATACTGCTGTAATAATATTCTTATCTGCTACAATTACATCTGTGGCACCATTACGATGTATTTTAGAGGTTTCGGAACGGAAGGCCAATCTCTTGTAAAGTTTGCTTGCAAGGTCTTCTGAAATTTGAAAAGAATATAAAATTAGATCAATGTAAAATTGAATAAGTTTAACCTGTTTTGTCATCATCTATACTAGAACAAAGTTTGAGGAACGACATGAAAAGCAATTAAAGTCTATATTGTCTAGAAAATTCTTTAAAATTCCAGTTTAATATATTTTTATTCAAAATGAGGTTTTTAAATTATTTTATCATTGAAGATTTCAAGCACATGGTTCAATCAGAAAAACTAATTTTAGTTCAACGAGATAGTCATCTTGCACTGCGAGTGAGAGTATTTAACATCTCTGTATATATTTCTTCTAAAATTATAAATGCTCCCCGAATATTTCCAACACTAATTTGTATAGACATATTGATAAAAACATTTCTCCAAATTATAAATTTAATCCAGTGTCAGCCAAATTATGTTGAATCCAGCATCCTTTCATATTTGTTGGGTGTTTTTGAAGAAATAGTAAACTTAAGAAAGTGGTTTTAATTTTCCTACATCAACTGTACCAAATATAAACTTGTATTTAGATATTTTTTTATTGATATTTATATATTTTTTATTTCATATGAAATTTATTTATAAAAAAATTGTTTTTCTTTGCTTAATAAAATCAGTTTTGTGAAATCTAGAATAGGTCTTCCTTTATTATTTTACTCTATACAAGTATCTGAGTCTCAGTTAATTTTGAAAATGGTGTTTGAAGCAATAACTGTTTCTTCATATTATAATAAAAGGTTTTAATTTAGATGTAATTATGTAAAAACAAGACTTATTTTTATGAACTTTTGGGTGGTCTCAGGTGGGTCATATCAAAAATATTAAAAACAGTTTGTAAATTAAGAAATTCAATTTAAACACAAATTCAGATTTTTAAAAATTTGCTGTTAAAACAATGAATAAATCAAAAGAAAAAATAGAAAACAAAACAATTACCTCCAGAAGCAAAAAAATCTTTGTTGAGGTCTTTAAAGACCAACAGTTCACCAGTAGATAATAAAATAAGAAGGTTCCATTGACTGTCTGGAACAGAGGAAATGAAACAAAACACTATAATTAAACAAGATTGACTATGAAGAGAATAATTGCTATAGTCATACATGCAGTGAAAACAAACAACCATCAGCTCATTGTCCAGGTGCTAAGGAATGGATCCTCTACATGGGTGACTGACTTGCCAGAAATAGCAATCAATTCTGCTTCAAATGATACTCTACTGTCTTCAAAATGGAAGGACACAATAGATAAGATAATGTACTCTCTTATAAAGATGGTTTGTCATGGATGGAATGTCTAATTACAGATCAGTTTGATCAGTGCTGACCTGAAAATAAACAACAACAATATCCATGCTATCTTCCACCTCATCATCATTTATCGTCCGCTTTCCATGCTAGCATGTGTTGGATGATGTGACTCAGGACTGGGGAACCAGATGGCTACACCAGGCTCCAATCTGATTTGGCAGAGTTTCTACAGCTGGATGACCTTCCTAACGCTAACCACTCTGAGAGTGGGGGCTTTTACATGCCACCGGCACGAAGGCTAGTCAGGCGGTACTGGCAACGGCCACGCTCAAAATGGTGTTTTTACATGCCACCTGCACAGGAGCCAGTCTAGCGGCACTGGCAACGACTTTGCTCGAATGTTTTCTAACGCGTCACTGGCACAAGTGCCAGTAATGCGACGCTGGTAATGATCATGCTCAAATGGTGCTATTTACGTGCCACTTGTATGGTAGCCAGACAGCTGCTCTGGCAATGACCACGCTCGGACGGTGCTGTTAGTGCTCCACTGGCACAGGTGCCAGTCAACGAATATGGTTCAATTATGATTTTAGCTTTTAAAAGGCAGAGGAACGCAGTACCAGCGTGTTGTTACGCAGGGGCAAAATAATTCAACTGCCCTGCTACAGGGGTCAATGGCAATATTACAGGTGCATGCATAATAAAGGTACCCATTGAAGCATTCTCCACCGAACATTTTAACTCACCTGTATTTTCCTTTACTATTATTTTCCTGAAAGCATGTTCTTCAGATACCTTCTTCCCAGCTAGAAGGTTCTGGAAGAAAAATAGCAATAGAAATTGTTTCAGACATAGTCACAACAGCAAAAATTTCTGCTATAGGCACAAGGCATGAAATTTGGGGGGGGGAGGAGAATAGTCAATGTAATCGACCCCAAAAGGACGAAAGGCTAAGTCGGCCTCGGTGGAATTTGAACTTGGAATGTAGAGAGAGTAAATGTCATCGACAATTCTGCCAACTTATTGCCTTAATAATAATAATAATAATAATAATCCTTTCTACTATAGGCACAAGGCCTGAAGTTTTGGGGGAGGGGACTAGTCGATTATATTGACCCCAGAATTTCACTGGTACTTAATTTATCGACCCTGAAAGGATGAAAGGCAAAGTCAACCTCGGCGGAATTTGAACTCAGAGCATTGCGACAGGTGAAATACTGCTAAGCATTTCGCCCAGTGTGCTGATTTAATAATAATAATAATAATAATAATAATAATAATTACGGAGATGCACTTGCATAGCAAGTGACCTGATCTGAGATCGTGTGCTGGAACGAAAACAATTGCAGCGTGGAAGGTGTTTATAAGCCATTTAAAATAACACACAAAATCCATTAGATTCACTTCAACATTTAAATTTAATTTGTCAAAATATTTTCGTCGCTTTTGAGACCGCGACCTGTTCACTGACAAAATTATTGTTTCCAATATAGATATAAGGCCTGAAATTTTGGTGGTAGGAGATAGTAGATTAAATCAACTCCATTTCTTGTCTGGAACTCTGTACTGGTATTTCTTGAGTGGTAGGCATGAACGTCTACCATAAGATGGTTGGTTAAGAATATGAAGGATCTTATGATGGTGTCCACCAACCTTTCAACCAGGTAGAAATAACGACAAGACCTCGCCTCAAATTATAGCCAACAACTTAAAAAGACAGAAATGCATTGAATAATATCATCCTAGACACCTAAAAATAGATGAGACAGTCATGGTTGGACTGCTTTTGATCTTAGATCAGTTTGACTAGGTCTGCCCAGGGCAGCAGCAGAGATAAAAAGTTTATTTAGTAATGGCATGTTTCTGGTTTACTGCATGGGACTTAGAGCTACTATAGCTTTGAGTCAGCTAAAGTTTTCTGAATGGAATTTAGGTAATGGGAAACCGTGTGGAAGCCTGGTATTTGGGTTGTTTCTGTTCTGGGATGGTAGACTTTATCTGTCACCTCCTTCAGCCCCACTACTTGAGCCATGTGTACTTTTAGCAACTGTTTGATTTCTAGTTTCCCCTGGTCTGTGGAAAAGTTTGTTCTTTCCTACCAGTCTGGGAGAGCCTGTCCTTTCCTTCTAATGAGGAGAAGAAGAAGAAAACAACAGCTAACTTCTGTAATACTGTGCAAGAATTTTTTCTCTGCATTAGGGTCAATTTGAGGTATGGCCATTTAAAATTATAGATACAACTGGAAACTGAATGCTTACGAATGTAAAGATGATCTCTGAGGTGTCTGTGTCGACAATGTAGATAATACCTTTTTTGTCACCAACAATGAGAAAAGAACCATCTGGACAATATCTCAAAGCATCAACGAAGAAGTCTGGAAAGAGAAAAATAAATAAATAAAATAGTTTAAAATATATAATCAGTATGTTTGTATGATTAAGAAGTTTGCTTCATAACTGTGTGATACTTCTTAAGGTTATTTAATAGACTATCAATAGATATCTTGTTTATCAGGAATCAATAACAGAACATTGGTTTCAAATTTTAGCATTGCCAGTGCTGGTGGCATGTAAAAAACACCATTTGAGTGTGATTGATGCCAGTGCCGGCTGACTGGTCTTGTGCTGCTGGTACGTAAAAAGCACCATTCAAGTGTGGTTGATGCCAGTACCGCTTGACTGGCTCTTGTGCCAGTGGCACGTAAAAAGCACCCACTACACTCTAGGAGTGGTTGGAATTAGGAAGGGCATCCAGCTGTAGAAACATTGCCAGATCAGATTGGAGCCTGGTGCAACCTTCTGGCTTGCCAGCCCTCAGTCAAACCGTCCTTTCCATGCCAGCATGGAAAGCGGACGATTGCTAATGATTCTGCCAGCTCACTACCTTAATAATAAGAAGAAAAAGAAGAAAAATCCTTTCTACTGAAGGCACAAGGCCTGAAATTTGGGTAGGGTGGGGACTAGTCAATCATATCAACCCAGAAAGGATGAAAGACGAAGTTGACCTTGGTGGGAATTTGAACTCTGAATGTAGAAACAGGTGAAATACCACTAGGCGTTTCGTCCAGTGTGCTTGCCACCTTAATAATAATAATAACCATCCTTTCTATTATAGGCAAAAGGACTGATATTTTGAGGTAGGGGACAACACCTCTAACAACTAAGCCATGTGCCTTCATGGTTTTATAATAATAACACCATTTTCACAGATACAGACAGACAGTAATAAAAAGCTCAAAGAAACTTACCAAACTTTAGAGACATCATAAACTGGCAGTCCACAAAGAGAGACAAATTGTTGTCGACAGCAACACAAAATAAGTCACCCAACTCTTCAGACACCACGTTAGGATATGATTCATTATCCTGAAGAAGGAAAAGAAATTAGAAAACGCTTATAGGCTCAGATGTGGCTGTGTGGAAAGAAGTCTGGGCAAGTGTCTATTACTATAGCGTTGGGCAGACCCGTGACGCAACAATTCAGCACAGTACATCTTATTGAACTTAGGTAAAGGTTATTTTAGGATTGGGGAAAAAACAGAGGGAAAATTTCAATTATTTATTTAACCCTTTCGTTACCAATCTGGCTGAAACCGGCTCTGGTTCTGAGTACAAATGTCTTGTTGTCATAAGTTTTGAATTAATATCTTCCACCAAACCTTAGTCACAATTTATGTTCTTAACACTAGCTGAATGATAACTAAGTTATTTTACTAAATTCTTTGTTATATTTAAAGTAATTGAAAGAAACACAGAACATGCCCGATGCAAGGCAAAGTCAACCTCAGCAGAAAAACTAAATACATTATACATAAAAGGGCAGGAAACTAATAAAGAGAAAAAATAAAAAATAAAAATCTTACCTCATTACTGCTGGATGATAGTGTAGCAAATGTATTAACTTGGTAGAGAGCAGTACCAGTTTCATAACGGGGTCCAAAGTTTATAGTTTCATCTGCACCAAATGCAGAGTGTAACTCATCCCAACACGACATTTTCCTGGGAAAGCAGATAAAAATCAGTGAGTCACTTTTCTGATATTCCTGCCTCTACGCATTCTTTCAGGTGTCTGAAGGAATGTGTATCTGCAGTAAATCCATAATAATTCCAACTTTACTGTAAGAATGCATTCAATAAATCATCAGTTTTTGATGGAGTAAATAAACCAACTTAAGAACTTGTCTTGTTTGCAAACCCAAACAATAAATAAACATGCAAAGATGGTTTCCTTTTTATATTTTTACCCCCAGTTTGCCAAGCAAATATAAAATGAGCTGATTTTATCTGGCACATTAGAAACAAACTGGAGATGTCCAGAAACTGGTCAGAAGAATACTTCTCTTTGGTGGATCATTATGTAACTATACGACTGTTATATATGTATATAATGTGTATGCACCTTCAAATCAAGAGTTAATGATGTAACTGAAAGTGAATTATGAAACAGCTGTAACCACAGTTATATCTTATTTGCTTCTCACTTCTCCTGAATTTTAATTACAGGGTATGCCCTGGCACATCTTCACCCCCCCCCCTTCTCTTCCAAATAAGGAAGTGTTTCTTGGATTTTCAGGTCTGTAGTCATGTTAAATTACATCCTAAATTTAATTAATGTGTCCTGACTGCAAGATAATCCAGCTAGATTGCTCCATGCGAGTTTGTTTGAACCTTCAAATCAATATTTTCTATTATATTTAACACACACATATTGGGTTTGGGTCATAGCTTTTCTCTGATGAGCAAGGCAGTGCAATGAATTGAAGATTCTCAGATCATACATGTAAAATCTCAAAATGACTATACGTGTGAACTCCATTCCTGGACATTGTTTCGTCACAGCTTTCAGAAAAATGGATATTTCTTTAATGAAATTTCCAACTCTAGCTGTGTGGCACCTTGGACAAGTGTCTTCTACTATGGCCTCAGCCTGACCAAAACCTTGTGAATGGATTTGGCAGGCAGAAACTGAAAGGTGGCGAGCTGGCAGAAACGTTAGCACGCCGGGCGGAATGCTTAGCGCTATTTCGTCCGTCTTGACGTTCTGAGTTCAAATTCCGACTTTCATCCTTTCGGGGTTGATAAATTAAGTACCAGTTATGCACTGGGGTAGATGTAATCGACTCAACCCCTTTTTTTGTTTCCTCTATGTTTAGTCCCTTGTGGGCAGTAAAGAAATAAGAAACTGAAAGATGACTGTCGCACGTGTGTCCCTCTGACTCCCATCACTACTTGACAACTGGTGATGTGTCACAGTAAATTAGTGGTTGGGCAAAAGAGACTGATAGAATAAGTACCAAACAGATTCGTTTGGTTCAAATTTCTCTAGGTGGTGCTTCAGCATGTCTGCAGTCTAATGTCTGAAACACGTTTCAGGTGGTAAAGATTACAGTTATATTGGAATTTGATGTGAGGAAAAAAAAAATAGTAGGGGGTAGGATCGGAGAATTCACACACCTCATCAAAACGTATGAGGAAACAAAGCCGAGATGTAGAAATTATCCAACACCATCCCGAATTGCTTTTTTTTTCTAACATGAAATTTCGACACGTATTTAAAAAAAAAAAAAAAAAATCATTAAAAATTATCTAGTTTTCAGAAAGCTATGAGGAAATAAAGTCAGTGGCGGGGCACATATCTTTAGCTATGCTCTTTTTTTTAAAAACAATCAGAAGAGGTTTGGAAATTTGGCTGCTATTTCTAGTAAGCCAAGTAACCACATAAAGGTTTCCCTTAGTCTCACAGTATACAAAACGGAATTCTGCTTTGAGCATGCCATATAACCTCTCATTACTTCTTTATTTTTTCGAATATTTAGAAAGTTTTTGCAAATTTGTATTCTTCTACACACGGGAATTCTAAATTATAAAAAAAATTGACTTTTCGAATTAAAAAAAAAAATGTTTTTAATTTTTCACATTTTGAAAAAATCTGTTTAAAATACGGAGAGTTGGTTTTTTTTTTTGGCTTAAATCCCAGCTATAACAAAACATCTATACGTCAGACCAACAAACAAACGAGGAGGGTGTGAGGTGGTCGTGAAATGTGCTAAAAATAACAGCTAAATAAGCCTTAAGTAACGCACCAAAAATTTAATAAACGAGTGCATAAAAGCACATTTTCCAAAACAAATTTCGTCATAACCCTAATCTACACCATCTATAATACATCTCTGGAAAATTTCATTAAAAAATATGCATTTTTGGGAAAGCCATGACAAAACAAAGTCCGAGTGGGGTACCTAGCTGTAGTTATGCCAAAAACTCGATCGAAGCAGATTCACAGCTGACTTGTTAGCCTTTTGTTTTCTCAAGCTTTAAATTATTTATCCAAGTTCATGCCAATGGTCCACTTTAGTTGTTTCCCTTTACTCATTTTATTTTTAATCATAATGACCCGTCTCTTCGAATTCTGAGAAGATGCCGAAAAGCGATATTTACACGAGATGACAACTGTTGCTTTCTCCTTACTTTTCATAATAGTTAAAAAAATATGTGTGTGCCTGTGTTAGAATGGTGGCAGCTAATGAAGGAAAATGTTCTTTATGTGGCCTGTGTGTTTTCTGTACTCTGGTTATTATTATTTTTTTTGTCTACGTTTTGTTTGCAATGTCCTGTACCCAGATATGCACCTATATATACAGGTATGCACATACTTGTACGTATATATGCATATACACATTTATTATTTGTTTTATATATATATATATATATATATATAAACGTTTATAGTTGATTATGGGGCATTAAACGCTTCCTGTAGTCAAGAAAAATTATGTGTGCTACTTGTAGGCACTTTCTTTGAGATACCCCACTGCGATGAGGTGGGCGGGTGGAAAAAAACAACAAAACGTGATGGAAGTGGTTTAAAAATATAAGAGAAAAAAATATATATTTGAACTGATTAAAACATTTCTTATAACAGTTGTCGATCGGAAAAAAAGAAACAAACCATTTAAAAATGAAAACTCGATTGGGATTTAATCACAATGTTTTATTTAGATTTGACAGTTCAAAATTTGGCGCTCACCATTACAAATTAAACGTTTCTAATGTGGACGACAGTGAATGAATCTGATATTTAATAACCAGGTTTTATTTGAAAGTGTCATCTTTATTCGATAGCCACACTTAATAGTTACTCAATCAAGCAACCATTTTTGTTATGTGTAAATGAAACAATAATTGCACAAGCGCTTATTTTCATTTAACCTATTTTTGTGTCTGCATTACTCTTTTACTTGTTTCAGTCATTTGACTGCGGCCATGCTGGAGCAACGCCTTTAGTCGAGAAAATCGACCCCAGGACTTATTCTTTGGATGCCTAGTACTTATTCTAGCGGTCTCTTCTGCCGAACCGCTAGGTTACGGGGACGTAAACACACCACCATCGGTTGTCAAGCGATGTTGGGGGACAAACACAGACACACATATATATATACATATATACGACGGTCTTCTTTCAGTTTTCGTCTACCAAATCCACTCACAAGGCTTTGGTCGGCTCGAGGCTATAGTAGAAGACACTTACCCAAGGTTTGTTACCCAACGGAGATGACCTATTGTCCAAAACCGAACATTTAGAATAGCAATAATAATTATAATCCTATATATAGTTATAATAAAATTAAAGGGAGAAATTCATAGGGAATAGCTGTCTCACTTAATTTGGGATTATTTCCTTTTTGGCTGGGATTTTTCAAATTTTTGCACCACACACTTCAAAACAATGGAGTGAAGTCGATTATAAAAAAAAAATCTTTGGTGTCAGGTCAGGTGAACCTGGTGGCCATTCCATGCTGTCCAGTCTTCCAAACCAACGCTGTGGAAAGGACTGGTTAAGCTAGTCTCTTACTGTCAAATGGTTCCATATTTTTTTTATAATTAAGATCTAAACTGTTAATATATGAATACGAGAGATAGTTGAATAACTGTAAACCTACTTTTCGGCCACCCTGTATACTCAATGATTTATTGATTAAAAAAAATATACAGGGTTCCCACAAAGTCTGGATACATGGGGTAAATAAACTCATAACATAAACAACATATATAAGAAATAATAATTTCTTAAAGTATGTGTTAATCCCCATGTGGGTACATGGAGTAAATAAAATCATAACATAAACAATTAAATATAAGAAATAATAATTTCTTAAAGTATGTGTTAATCCCCATGTACCCAGACTTTGTGGACACCCTGTATATACAATTGATTAGTCTTACAGAATCCTATATGCACTATTACAATGAAAAAAATCCATTTTTGAAGGAAGAAAATACCAGAAACTGATTGTTTAAAGAAAATACCATTGTAAATATAGTGATTATTTATTTATTCCCATTGTTTAGAATTAATCACGAATTATCTTGTAGGTCCTTTTGCCAACTTGTTGTGAGTGAAAATATACGGTTGTACATAGTGAAAACATGAATGAATAGTCATTCGTTTTGAAGCCAAAAGTGTGAAAAATTAAATAAATATTTGCTATAAACATTAATATAGTACATAACTTTGTAATAAGCTTTAATAAAACAATATAAAACATGAAAAAACATTGAACTCACATCGACTGACATTAAATATTGATCTTCAAGAATCCCGCCACATTCAAGTCACGTTGAAGTCTCGTCAGTGTAATGAGACTCCAACGAGACTTTGCAGACTAGTTTTCAGAGCGCGATGGCCGTCTCCGCGGGGCAAGCACGTGTTGCCTTCATTCGTTTCTATAAACACACACATTACGTGGTCAGCGGTGGCTTCTTAATCAAATCATTTACAAACCAGTGTCGATGGTCTTCGAATAGTTCGACGACTGCTTGGCAAAAACGTAGTAAACATGGAGAAATAGATGTGGACATCGGGATGAGGTGTGTTTATATTGTCTGTCCTTCCTTCCTTTTCTCTTTCTCCACAATTTATGTCTATAATAATAATAATGATAATAATTTCTCTCTGGTTGCATCAAACCCTTAACCAAATGAATCTTCGATACCATTTCGATTGCCTGTTTATATTTATTTCTTGGAGCGGCATGCGTGTCACAACATCAGTCCGTACCTCATAGAAAGAGAATCGTGTTGTCATTGCTATGTTCAATGACATTGCTACCGGCTTTTTTTTTTTCCTTTACGAAAATAAAATATATTGTTTTAAATTTTTCGATTAAATGTTGTGCTGAGAAATATGTTAATTGAATATCATTTAAAGGGGCTTTTTTTTTTTTTCAAACTTGGCTTTTAGTTAAGTTTTTATTCTTTAAATTGGAATAGTTCTTTATGTTTTAGAACTTTTAAAAGATTCGTTGGCGGAATTACAGATTAGTGCCTCATACCTCTTGGGAAAGGATAATTTTACGGAATGAAAGTAGGGTACAAAAATGTGTGTGTGTGTGGAAATGGTTAATATAAACCTAAAAATATTGTTGCACAGATTGAACCTGTTACGATGTTACCTTGTGTGACATTGTGACAGGTAGTTGTCATAGTACCTTTAAACGAAAAACGATTACTTGCATTTAAAGTAACATTGTTGTACTTTACGATCATCTGTCATGTTTTCAGGGTTCGAATCTGACTGGTAGCCTTTGACGACTTTTTTTTTTTTTTTATCAAAAAGGGTTTTTAATGCAATATTTACACGCTATTATTTATAGCATTATCTACTTCGAGTTCGACCGTTAAAATCGAATTCTTTAACATCATCATTGTATTTTTAATCAAAACTTTTCCCATTTCTTGATTACATCCCTTTGGAACTTCATTTAATTAGATATAATAGCAATCAGTGTAGTGCAGACAAAAAAAGATTTTTAAATATTTTTGTTCAGAGACTTACGTGCTCTACCCAGAGCAGCACATTTTCGTCTCAGAGTAAACTTATTTTCTCTAGAGAGCTTCATTCAAATGGGTCCTCTTTGATGCAAATCACCAACATTGATCCTCTGGAGTTTTCGCAACTAGAACCTCAAAAGACAGCTCAGACTATTACTGCCTATAGTACACATTTTACATGCTATAGACCCTCCCCCACACCTCATATATTTGCGTGTGTAATATATTTCAAAGATTGTAAGTCTAACATATATTGGACATATAATTAGAAGTGCTTCACAATGAGAGAACCTCTACATAGTTGTTCGACCTGCAAGAATTGACAATCGACTCTCCCTCAGACAACATCCCACTGTTTTCAAAACACATGTTGGATAATGTGCTTATGGCTTTCCTCTACAATGGCAAAAGACTGGACGGTTTTGGATGGAATGCTTTTTATCATACGTAGACCTGCTCAACCAAGGCTGATCCTGATTGTGTGTGAGAGGGAGAACAGCCTGATAGGTTAGTGAAAAGGTATCATTGTTAAAAATGAAAATATATATATATATATATATATATAGATAGGTAGGTAGTTGAACAGTATATTTCTGGTTATGGTATTTAAATGGTCAGAATGTTACAAACAGTTTTGTGCTGATAACATTCTAACCAGTTATATGCCATAGCTTGTAATGTACTGCTCAGCAATATAAAAGTATAACCTCTCAGTTTCTCTTTTAAAGTGCCCCCTTTTTTTCCCTCCTGACTTGTGGGCAACTAACTCTTGATATATATACATGTGTATGTTAAATAAGTATATAATTACCTGTATGATATGAGAATTTGTTAATTTGCCTTCCTCCCATATTCTTGCCTATGATACCATGTTACTCAAATGATTTTATTTGTGTAGTATAATTAAATTCATAAGTAGTATCCCAAATATTTCAGTTCATTGATTGCAAACTAGTGTGTAGTTTTCTCTTGTCATCTATTTTTTGTAAATATGTAAATGAAATTTATTGGAAGAAAATAATAAAATTGCAAAAGAATATCGTTTTTTGTTACTTAGATTTATTTTCTAATTCGTTTTAGGAAATTAAAAATAACTACGGGTAAATTTGCCAGATTTGCAGATGGCGCTGCAATGGTTGAGGTATGTATTGGTTTCAAATTTTGGCACAAGACCAGCAATTCCAAGGGAGGGGATAAGTCAATTACATTGACCCCAGTACTCAACTGGTACTTATTTTATTGATCCCGAAATAATGAAAGGCAAAGTCAGTGTTAGTGGAATTTGAACTTGGAAAGTAAAGACTGATGAAATGCTGCCAAGCATCTTGTCCAGCATGCTAACAAGCTGCCTTGTTGAAGTATCATCATCATTTAACGTCCGCTTTCCATGCTAGCATGGGTTGGACGATTTGACTGAGGACTGGTGAAACCAGGTGGCTACACCAGGCTCCAATCTGATTTGGCAGAGTTTCAACAGCTGGATGCCTTTTCTAATGCCAACCACTCCAACTGGTATGTATTTTATCAACTCTGAAAGGATAAAAGGCAAAGTTGACCTAAGCAGGATTTGAACACAGGACATAAAACTGGAAGAGATGCTATAGGGCATTTTATCTCTTGTATCTGATGTGCTAACAATTCTGGCAGTGAAAAAAGTACTTTTGATCAAATTCTTAGTAAATGACTGAAATAATTCTTCTAAGTAAGTTCCCTTCTTTTCCCATAATGCATTAAATTTTGCATCCCCTGGCTTATCAGTTCCTGTCAAATTGTCAGACAGAGCTGGCCAACCGGAAGCCCTCAGACTTTTATCTTGTGACCCACTTGATACTTTCCTGAAATGGGTTTATTTAAACGAACATTTTTAAAATATCAAAAATTAAAGATTGTAATGTAAAGTAAAAAAGAAAGCTACTACTGTTTTTGCAACTATAATATTTCATGTTGAATCAATGGGCATTTATTCATTATTGTAATAATAGCATGAGAAAGCAAAATGCTTTCAATTCTGTCAGTATACAAGTAGCCCTCAAAAAACTTTGTGTTTAAAGGAATCCAGGTAAAAAAGTCATGGTAATAAAATCACAGGAAAAACAGACACAGGGGTTTTATCCTGGGGGTCATTTTGTCTGACTTTTTTTCCTGTGATTTTATTACCAGCCACAATAAATTAATTGTGACTTTTTTTTTCCTACCCAAAATTGTGACTTTATGACCGGTCACCATTAAAGTGGCCCACAATGTAATTCGAGTTGGCTAGGCCTGGTCTAACTCACACCAACACGGAAGGTGGACGTTAAATGATGATGAATACAGCAACATTCGAATGGTCTACTTGAGGTTTTGCTGCTGCTAACATGTGAACATTTGCAAGAAGTCAGTTATTATGAAGTTGCAAGTGAGAGTCATTTACTTGCAAGCTCAGTTTATGTATCGTACAGCGAGCAAAAGGTACGAACATTTGTGGAAAGGTTGGCAGGTACATGTTGGTTGCTTGCCCTAACATCTTTTCTTTCGAAATAATTCTATAAACAGTGATATCTATAGAAGAACCATTACATTTGATGGTCACTATGGAATGACCTAGTGGTTAGGGTGTTTCACTTATCATTGCAAGGAATAAGAAAGTAAAAAAAGAGAAAAAGAAGGCAGCTGAAAATTAGCAACAGCAAACTGTTACAAGATAGGGCGAGATGTGGGTTGAAGATTTGGCTGCTATTTCTAGCACGTCGAGTGACCATGTAGAGCAATAGTTCCAAAACATTTTCGTGCTGTCGCCCCCTTGACACCTAGGCCACATTCCTAGCGTCCCTACCCCAACTAACCATCTCAAACATAGACCTCTTTCTGAAGCAAATTCAAAACATCTGTATTTCACTAATAAAACAATCTAATGGACCCATTATTTTGTTGTTTTTACATGAATCGCTACCCCATTATCGCCCCACTTTTCTTCAATGCCTCCTTGGAACTTTCCATCGCCCCAAAGGGGCAATACCATCCACTTTGGCTCTCTTCTTAGCTTGCATAAAATCAGTTGCTATTAGTCCTTATGATCAACCACAGCCATCTTGTCTTGATGGTATGCAGGACAACATCGAACTTTTTTCCATTCCTTGTTTAGGTTATCTCTACAGGTTTTTTTAATAAAAATTATAACCAGCACTGAATTTCGAAAGAAAAACTGTAGAGATAACCTCAACAAATATAGTAGCACTTCTAACACAGTAGAACACAGTATTGACTTCTAAAATCATTATTAATTTTTCCTTTTTGTTTCCAAAACGATAGTAGGATAAGATTTGGCTGTCATTTCTTGCAGACCCTTTGTAGTTTATTTCGGTTGCTTAACGAAATACGGTGTCCCTACATGCCATTAATTTTTCCTTTCCGTTTCCAAAACGATAGTAGGATACGATTTGGCTGTCATTTCTTACAGACCGAGGAACTATGTCGGAAAGGGTGCTTTCTCCTTGATGTATAAATACTAGCAGTATATTGAGGTTGGGTCAATCAATTTAACTTCGCTTTAATGAAAGAATCGTATGAAATGGGGGATGAAAACCGGTGTTTTCAACCCCCAAAAATATTATTTGTTCTGAATCTTTACATTGTGAGTTCAAATCCCAGCGAGATGTGTATATCACTAACAAACTTCTCGGGCAAAAAAAACAACAACCCAAATAAACATAAATTACCAGTTAAGTAGCACTGCTAACACAGTAGAACACAGTATTGACTTCTAAAATCATTATTAATTTTTCCTTTCTGTTTCCAAAACGATAGTAGGATATAAGATTTGGCTGTCATTTCTTGCAGACCCTTTGTAGTTTATTTCGGTTGCTTAACGAAATACGGTGTCCCTACATGCCATTTCGGTTGCTTAACGAAATACGGTGTCCCTACATGCCATTAATTTTTCTTTTCCGTAGAAGAAACATTTACAAAATGGATTGTACATGCTTGTTACAACTAAGTGTTTGCCGGAGTTACTTCCCTTAGCACAATCTCGCTGTCTGCAGGTAATGTAGAGCAATGGCAGCTTATTATAGTCTTGCATCACATCTTAAATATAATAAGCTATATTGTTTTAAGAATTATAAAGCGATTAAAAATAAAGATGCCAGCTTCATGCTTTATGTATTAAATCTAATCCATCGCCCAGTTTAACATTAGTATTAGGCCTCTGGTTGCTTGACTTAAGCAGCGGCCACTCTGTTGGAAGATTTCCTACTGGTGTCCAGTTTAAGGATTCCTTCCTTCCTGCTTCCTGTCCCTCTCGGAGTCCCTGTAAAGGGTCATGGGTATTATTATCCTGCCTTTGATTAACCCTTTTGTTACCGTATTTATATTGAGATGCTCTTTGTTTCTTTCAATTAATTTTAAAAGTAACAAAGAATTTAATAAAATAACTTAGTTATCATTAAGCTGATGTTAGGAACATAAATTGTGACTAGTGTTTGGTGGACGATTTTAATTCACAACTTACGAAAACAAAACATTTGTACTACAGAGCCAGAGATGGTTTCAGCCAGGTTATTAACAAAAGGGTTAAGCCTTAAAAAAATGAGACAGCATTTTCTTTTTGGTGGTTTTATGCCCTTTTGTTATTAATAAGCACATCAGTCTTGTGTTGTGTATATGACATGTTTGCATGTATTTTGCATACAGTTAAAGGACAGGCTAATATTGCAAGTTATTAGGACAAATATTATAGGAACAATATTTGGGCCAGATATGCCTTGCTTAAATGCTAAATGGTTAATGTTATCCTCAAGTAGAATGAATGTATTAGTGTGATACCCTAACCCTAAAAATTACAGTAACAAGCTATCTGGCAGATTTTCACACAATTGCCATCTCTCCACTTTCACTCACAAGGCTTGATTTGACTGAAGGTTATGACAAAAGACATTAACCTAAGATGTGCTGTAGTGGGATTGAAACCAGGGCCTTGTGATTGTGAAGCAAACTTATAAACCATTCAGTCATGCTGCGTCGATATTGTGGATGTCATAGCTTAATCTTTAAATGTAGAAAGCTTTTCTTATTTCCAGGCTTCAAGCATTGCTAAGAATTTGTTTTGTTAAACAGAGAATATTTATACTGCCTTAAGCAATATTTAAATTTCAATATCGTTAGTTGTGTTGCATACTGACACTAAAAAAAGAAGTCTTCTTGACATTACTGTCTTGAGTTCTAGGACCCATAGGGATAGTTAGCTGGTTTCTGTGGTATATAAGTGACTAACATCACAATATTTTTCCTGAACTGGATACAAGGTTTACTCATTTACAGCTGAGCAAACTGGAGCAATATGAAATGAAGTGGTTTTCTCAAAAGCTCACTGCACCACCTGATCTGGGAATGGAAACCACAATCGCTTGATCATGAGTGCACCATCCTAACCACTAGGTCATGTGCCTTCACTTCTAACACCAAAACTCTGAGAGATTCTATTAAACTGTAAAAATTTCTCAATTCGTAGCAAAATATTTCAACCAAATCTCAAATTTAATTTCAGCTTGGTGGCACAGCGGTACTAGTAACAGCAGTGTGTTCAGAAAAGGTCTCATCTTCTGGATTTATGCCACTAACAGTAAGTATATATCATCATGAAGGCTTACACCTTTGATGTTTATTTTTTTTTAAGGCTGTTTCCTCATCTTGGTTGAGATGTTGATGTTACGTTTCAATTGGGATTCTTTTCAACTATCATAAACTAATAAACCTGAGTTGGGCTTGGGTTTGAACCTGCAATCTTTATTGTTACCAACTGAGACTGATGCTTTAACTGCTTACCTGTTGTGCCTGTGGATATTAGAACTGTTGTTTTTAAGGTGCTTAGATTTCATTTGCTTCCTGAGATGAGGAATTACCATTATTATACAATGGTAAAAGGCAGCAAATTGGCAGAATTGTTAACATGCCAGACAAAATACTTAATGGCATTTCTTTTGGCTCTTTACATTCTGAGTTCAAATTCTGTCTGGATCAGACTTTGCCCTTCATCGTTTCAGGGTTGCTTAACTAAATACCAGTTGAGTACTGGAGGCAAGAGCATTGATTTCCCCCACCTCTAAATAACTGTTGGCCTTGTGCCAAAATTTAAGCACCATTCGAGTGTGGTTGATGCCAGTGCTACCTGACTGACTTCCGTGCTGGTGGCATGTAAAAAACACCATTCAAGCGTGGTTGATGCCAGTGCAGCCTGACTGGCCCCCGTGCCAGTGGAACGTAAAAAGCACCCACTACACTCTTGGAGTGGTTGGCATTAGGAAGGGCATCCAGCTGTAGAAACCTTGCCAAATCAGATTGGAACCTGGTGCAACCTGCTAGCTTGCCAGTCCTCGGTCAAACCATCCAACCCATGCCAGCATGGAAAGTGGACATTAAACAACGATGGCGATGATGCTGAGCAGGAGGAGGAGGAGGCACTAGAATGGCAAATCTTTAGAAAATCAGATAGTAGAAAACACTTGGCCAAGGTACCATGCAGTGGGACTGAACCAAAGATCACAAGGTTGGGGATCAAGCTTCTTAATTACACAGTCATTTGTTTTTAAATATTTAAATATTTACTGCGGAGATGCGTGGCTTAGTGGTTAGGGTGTCGGTCTCATGGTTGTAAGATTGTTGTTTCGATTCCTGGACTGGGTGACACATTGTGTTCTTGAACAAAACACTTAATTTCATGTTGCTGCCATCTACTCAGCTGGCAGAAATGAGTATTCAATCCAGGTGGGGAACTTATATACCTGTCTGGCTTCTGTGTCGGTGGCATGTAAATAACACCATTTGAGCGTGACCGTTACCAACGTCACCTTCCTGGCACTTGTACCAGTGGCATGGGAAAAGACATTCGAGCAAGTTCGTTGCCAGTACCGCTGGACTGGCCCTTGTGCAGGTGGCACGTAAAATACACCATTTCGAACGTGGCCATTGCCAGTACCTCCTGACTGGCCTTCATGCCGGTGGCACGTAAAAGCACCCACTACACTCTCAGAGTGGTTGGCGTTAGGAAGGGCGTCCAGCTGTAGAAACTCTGCCAAATCAGATTGGAGCCTGGTGTAGCCATCTGGTTTCACCAGTCCTCAGTCAAATCGTCCAACCCATGCTAGCATGGAAAGCGGACGTTAAATGATGATGATGATGATGATGATGAATCTGGGGAACCAGCTCTTCTGAGTTGGTAAGACTTGGGAAGGAACTTTACTTATTTTTCTACTTTTAATATTTCCAGGTGGATTTCCGACAGAAAGCTGCAGCAGCTGGTCGTATACCTACCAATTATTTACGAAGGGAAATTGGTAGCACGCAACACGAGATTTTAACAAGTAGAATGATAGGTAATTATTGCTTTAATACTTATAACATTTGGTAATATTTGTTATTTATTTCAGATTTCAGGCAATGAGCTGGCAGAACCGTTACCATGCCGGACCAAATCCTAAGCAGAATTTCTTCTGACTTCATGTTCTGAGTTCAAATTCTGCCAGAGCCGACTTTGCCTTTCATCCTTTTTGGGTACCAGTTGAACACCGGGGTTTAAATAATCACCTTACCCTCCCCTCTATTCGAAATTACTAGCCTTGTGCCAAAATCAATATTTGTCATTTAGTTCTAATTTAAGGTGTGGATCTGGCAGAATCATTAGCACATTGGACAAAATGCTTAGAGGCATTTTGCCTGTGTTTATGTTCTGAGTTCAAATTCAACTGAGGGTGAACATTGAGGACTCGATGACATAGGTACCAGTTAAGTCCTGGGGTCTATGTAATTGCCTACTCTCCTCCCCTAGAATTTCAGGCCTTGTGTCTTTAACAGAAAAGATTATGAATTTCAGAGTTGTCAGTTTTTATCTTTTTTTTTTTGATTTTCTTTTGGCAAAAGACTTTAAAATTGGAGATCATTTGGCAAAAATTGAAACAGTTGCTTTTAAGGTAGATTTATGATAGCCATGAAAGATGTACATACATTGTCATATTCACTTGTACTAATTTAGAAACATAAAGGTTAAGAGATTTTTATCCACTTCATATCGTGTGGATATGACAGTTGACAAACCAACTCCTGAGGTATGTAATTCACATGGTGGAGATAAAATGTGAAACTTTTCGCTTCTCTGAGGTTTTGTCATTGGATATTGCTGTCCAGTGACTAAATAAGTATTTTTAACTTAGAGAAGGAAAAGGCAGTGCTTTTGGTTAGGAATGTTTAGGCACAGCCCATTTGGCCTTACTGATTTAGTAAAGAAATCCATTTGGTATTGAATGTTTTGGTGCCAAGAAAATGTTGGAGTCCACTCTGTAAAGCAGTTGGCATTTGGAAGAGCATTCAACTGTAAAAGCCATGCCAAACTGTTCTCACCTGTGCTTGTCCCACATAAAAAGCACTCGGTCCACTCTACAGCGTAGTTGTTGTCAGGAAAGGCATCCAGCTGTAAAATTCCTGCCAGAACAGACGTAGAAGCTTGGTGCAGGCTTCTGTCAAACCGTCCAACCCATGCCAGCATGGAAGGAGGACGTTAAACGATGATGATGAAGCATGCTGGTGTCACATAAAAAAAGCACCTGTGGTGGCACCTTATAAAAAGCAGTTGTACTGGCACCATATAAAACGCACCTGTACTCGTACCACATTGAAAGCACCTGTGCTCGTGCTGGCACCACAAAGAAAGTACCTGCGCTAGCGTCCGTCAAGTAAAAGGCATGTCACACAGGCAGTCCTGAAATTGCATTGTCGTTTAAGCAATGTTCCAAAATAAAATTTTTGAGTAATACATTTAATTAATGTTTTTAAAAACAAAGAATGTGTATATGGGTATTCATTTTTTTTTTTGCACCTGTGCAGACTCATACGTATACACATATATGTATATCGTATCTGTTTATCCATCTTTATACCTAGCCAGATATTTTTTTATATGTGGATATTTGATATATTGTAGCAATAATAATTTGTGTGTGGCTGTTTCACCAGCTCCAAATGGCTGTCAAATTTCCCTTAAATTACATTCTGTTGTCTTAAAAAAAAAAAAGGACGAGATTTTTTGACTGCTGGATACTATGATACTATGTGTGTTCAGTCAGGGCTGACTTTGAACCGAACAACAACAACAATAGCGAGATTCTCATCTCTGTTATCCACATCCATATGAAAGTATGGAACCCGATGCCATGTAGACAGACTTAGGTAAGCAGAGTTATCTACCTTACTCAGCGTCATGATTCCAGTTCTATTAAGTTTTGAAATCGTAAGACGTGAAAATGTCAGCTGTTGCGCTCACATTAATTCTAATAATCAGTCAGTAAACATCAGAAGATTAAAATTTAAAGAAAAGAGAAACACAGTCTATTGCAATGATGCTGATGAAAAATGATAGGGGATTTAAAATGGAATTCAGTTTCATCACATGATATAAGATTGCTGTAAAGGGAGTTAAACAGCTGTAGATTGCGTCCCTTTGATGAAATGTGTCTCTTGCTTATCTCCCCTTCATATTTAAATTTTCTGTCTTTTTTTTTCGTTTTTGTCAATCTTTGAAAGTCTCTTTATATGTCAAGGGAAATAATCTCTTTCTCTTTCTGCTGTTCTGTCTGTGGTTTTCATAAGTTTTCACAGATAAATTAAGAGCGAGAGTTCTTACAGCTAAGATTACTTATAAATGGAAAATATTTCTGATTGAGAGTGAAATGCTTTATAGAGGCAAGCACGGCTGTGTGGTTGATGATGATGATAGACATGCATTATTTACATTATTTACATTTGACGGATATTTGTCCTCATCTTGTTTGTTTTTAACACAGCGTTTCGACTGATATACCCTCCAGCCTTCTTCAGGTATCTTGGGGAAATTTTGAACCTGGGTTCTCATTCCTAAGGTCTTTTTCGATGTTATTATTATTATTATTAATAAGGCGGCGAGCTGGCAGAATCGTTAGCACACCGGGCGAAATGCTTAGCGGTATTTCGTCTGCCGTTACGTTCTGAGTTCAAATTCCGCCGAGGTCGACTTTGCCTTTCATCCTTTCGGGGTCGATAAATTAAGTACTAGTTACACACTGGCGTCGATGTAATCGACTTTGTCCTTGTTTGTCCCCTCTATGTTTAGCCCCTTGTGGGCAATAAAAAAGAAAATTATTATTATTATTATTGTTAAGGTCACTGCTTGGAATCGAACTCGGAATCTTGGGGTTAGTAGCTCGTGCTCTTAACCACTACGCCATATGCCCGTGGGCATATGGCGTATATGTGTGTGTATGTTTGCGTGTCTGTGTTTGCCCCCCACCCCACCATCGCTTGACAACCGATGTTGGTGTGTTTACATCCGTGTAATTTAGCAGTTCAGCAAAACAGACGGATAGAATAAGTACTTGCCCAACGTGCCATGCATTGGAACTGAACCCAGAACCATATGGTTGGGAAGGAAGCTTCTTACCACACAGCTTCGCTGTGCCTATATATATAAATATATACATATATGTGTGTGTTTGTGTGTGTGTGTATAAATGTATGTGTGAGTGTGTTACTGTCTCCCTGCTTTGATTTTGTGCGCTAATTTTAAACAAGTGCCACTGTCATGCAAGGAGTTCCCTTTATTTCCACTCTTCTGTAAAAACATCTCTGGTCACGGGGAAATATTACCTTGCTTGGAAACGGGTGAAGGTTGGTGGCAGGAAGGGCATCTGACCATAGAAGAATCTGTCTCAGCAAATTCCTTCTGACGCATGCAGGCATAGAAAAAGTTAAAGTTAAAACTATGATGAGAACAGCAATAACATGTGGGCTTTTGGCAAATGTAGAGGGAAGTCAAAAGTAGTTGGATACAAAATGGAAGTTTGTGATCCGTGCTGTTGAAGTTGCTTGAATCAAAATATTGATTTGTATTGCAAATCATTCTACAGTTAGCTGATCGTTATTTGTTCTCTGATTAATAAAGGAGAGCAAGCTGTCTTATGTGAGAGTTGCTTTAATTGAAAACACTTTCATACATCTGTCATTTAATTCACATTCTTAGGTTCTTAACTGGAGATTACAGTCTTGACACAAACATATATCCTTGATAATTAATCTGTCTGTCTGTCTGTCTATCTATCTGTCTGTCTGTCTGTCTGTCTGTCTGTCTGTCTATATATCTATCTGTCTGTCTATCTATCTATTTGTCTATCTATCTATTTGTCTATCTATCTATGTATGTATCTGTCTGTCTATCTATTTGTCTATCTGTCTGTCTGTCTATATATCTATCTGTCTGTCTATCTATCTATTTGTCTATCTATCTATGTATCTATCTGTCTGTCTATCTATTTGTCTGTCTGTCTGTCTGTCTGTCTATTTGTCTATCTATCTATCTATCTATCTATCTATCTATCTATCTATCTATCTATCTACCTACCTACCTAGCTTCCTACCTACCTACCTATCCACCCATATACATATGCACATATACACCTACACATGCACACATTTACAGAATAAGTAAATATCCTATGATCAACTTTTATCTTTTACTTGTTACAGTCATATAATATTGGTTTCAAATTATGGCACAAGGCCAGCAATTTTAGTGGAGTGGGTAAGTCAATTACATTGACCCCAGTACTCAACTGGTACTTATTTTATCGACCCCAAAAGGCTAAGTCCATCTCAGTGGCATTTAAACTCAAGATGGAAAGACGGATGAAATGTTGCTAAGCATTTTGTCTGATGTGCTAACGATTCTGCAAGCTCATAGCCTTAGCTAATTATATGATATTAATCAACAGACTAATTTAAATCAACAGACTAGTTAGTGGCTTGGTTAGTAATCTACTAATCAATTAAAGATTAATTGGTTAGTAGACTTATTAATTGTCTCCTTACTAATATTTAGTCAACCATTAATCTATTGAATTAATCAGTAGATTAAAGATTAATTTACTAATTAAACTTTAACCAACTAATTAAATGCAGATTAATGATTAATTAGAATTGAATTAAATCTGCTGTTAGCAGATAGAAATTAATATTTTCTGTGATTAGAAAAAAAAACAGTTTGAACAAAGAAACATTTATACAATGTTAAGTTTGGAGTTAAGGAATGGAATATTTTAAGAGTAGTTTGGTTGTATCCAGCAAGTTTTAAGGTTTAGCAATGACCTTTGTAGTTTCTCTGAGGTCAGTGAGTTTGATTTGGTTGATGTTTAGTTTGGTCACAATGTCGTCCATCCATGCATTTTGGCCACCCACTAGTTTTAGAAGGGTCGTGGTGGTAGAGCTCTCAAGAATTTACTCCATAGGGTTCTTTTGGAAACAACCATCGTTAAATTTTCCTGTTGGATTCCCAAAGATGACCAATCATCAATTAACTTGCACGACAATACTCCACCCCTGTCTCAACAAAAGTGGGTGGTGGGTGTAGTACTGAGGGAGGTGGCTTTGTGCCAAGTGAGCAGAAGTGGTAACTGGCCTTATGGATTTTAACACCCGAGAAAAGTGAAAGGAGAAATATTGGAAGAAGCATTAAAAAAACTACTATGATAAAATTTTAAGATTCTGATCTCTTGACTCTTAACTTGTGCATTCAAGTTGTAAATCCAAGATGAAATCTTCAAAGCTATTTCTCGTTAAGTTCCATTTCTTAATTAAGAAATTCACATTTGTTTTCACTAAGGTAGCGAGCTGGCAGAATCGTTAGCATGCCGGGCGAAATGCTTATCGGTATTTCGTTTGTCTTATGTTCTGAGTTCAAATTCCACCGAGGTCGACTTTGCCTTTCATCCTTTCAGGGTCAATAATTTAAGTACCAGTTATGCACTGGGGTCGATCTAATTGACTTAATCCCTTTGTCTGTCCTTGTTTGTCCCCTCCCTATTTAGCCCCTTGTGGGCAATAAAGAAATAAGAATCCTTACCACATCAGACAAAATGCTTACTGTCATTTCTTCTGTCTCGATGTTCTAAGTTCAAATTCTGTCACGGTTGACTTTGCCTTTCATCCCTTCGGGGGCTCAATAAAGTAAGTACCAGTTGAACACTGGGGTTGATGTAGTAATCAACTTAACCTCTCCCCAAGAATTGTTGGCCTTCTACCAGAATTTGAAATCAAATATTTGTTTTTACTTTCCATATTTTATTAAGCTGGTTGGCGTTAGGAAGGGCATCCAGCTGTAGAAACTCTGCCAAATTAGATTGGAGCCTGGTGTAGCCATCCGGTTGCACCAGTCCTCAGTCAAATCGTCCAACCCATGCTAGCATGGAAAGTGGACGTTAAACGATGATGATGATGATGATTTCTTTTTCCCTGTTTTGCTTTCTGCAGATCGTTCCCTCCGACCATTATTTCCTCAAGGATTTTGCAATGAAACTCAGGTAAATTGCCATTTTTTTTTCATGTCATCTTTACAGTTCATGTTCAATAGTGAAAGAGTGAAAGCAGTGCTGAATTATTTCTATATTAAAACTCTCTGAGTGGTTGGCGTTAGGAAGGGCATCCAGCTGTAGAAACTCTGCCAAATTTAGATTGGAGCCTGGTGTTGCCATCCGGTTTCACCAGTCCTCAGTCAAATCGTCCAACCCATGCTAGCATGGAAAGCGGACGTTAAATGATGATGATGATGAAAACCTAAATATATTATGACATATTGACATAGGCATGGCTGTGCGATAAGAAGTTTGCTTCACAACCACAAAGTTCTGAGTTTTGTCTTACTGTGTGGCATCTGGGGCGAGTGTCTTCTATCATAGTCTTATGCTGGCCAAAACCATGTAAGTGGATTTAGTTAACAGAATCCGAAAGACAGGAAGCTGGCAGAATCGTTAGCACACCGGGCGAAATGCTTAGCGGTATTTCGTCTGCTGTTAGGTTCTGAGTTCAAATTCCGCCGAGGTCGACTTTGCTTTTCCTCCTTTCGGGGTCGATAAATTAAGTACCAGTTATGCACTGGATGAAAGGCAAAGCCGACCTCTGCGGAATTTGAACTCATAACGTAACGTCAGACGAAATACTGCTAAGCATTTCGCCCGGCGTGTTAACGATTCTGCCAGCTCGCTGCCTTCATTATCTTTCTGAAGGGGGTCATATTCTGTGTGTCAGAAGAGGTTACTAAATAATTGGTCTCAAGAAGGGCTTCCTGTCATAAAACACTACCTCAAAAGATCGCATCCAATCCGTGCCTCTTTAGGAAAGCAAAAACAAAAAAAAAAAACGGAGTTACAGCCTTTATATAACCCAAATTACAAAGATAAACAACAATTAATTAATGTAGTGAAAGAAATATAAACAAGATCTTCAACTTGAGAAGTATTTTGAAGTGCCTATGTCTAACAGGTTTTTCAACTTTACTGTATAAGGGAAATAAAGTATTGATTTTTGTTGGAAGGAAAATCAAATCTGATCTGAATACAACAGAAGATGTTACATAAGGACAGTATAATGAAAGAATGATGTGAGAGAGAGAGAGAAAGAGAGAGAGAGAGAGAGAGAGAGAGAGAGAATGGTAGGGGAACAGGTGGAGAAAGAAAGTCAGCAGGTTTTCATAACAGATTTTAGATAATTTTTCCAATTTTTTCACATTTAATAATTAATTGCTTTCATAGCTGTGCTGGTAGCTTGCATATTGTTGTTCTTGCATGGTGTGTGTGTCTGGTTTATGCAATGCATAACCTACAAAGTGGAATCAGTGCTACTTAACGATGTCTGCTAATGATCATCTGCTTGTATATGATCTTAATTATCGTTTGCAGACAACTTCGATAGAATACATCCAGCAACTCTGTGTTCAACCTCTGTGCCATTTTGTATCTTTCCAACAATAGTCTCGTAGAATTTGTTGAATAGTTTTGTCAAGAGATGTTGTTTGACCAATTAACTGAATGCAAAATATCTTTAAAAAAGGCAAGATTGGATGCAAACAGTTGATCAAAAAAAAGCTTGCAATAGTGGAGTAAAAATCCTTCAACCTTAAAATAAAAATGGAAAATACAGACATACAGTTTCTATATATATATATATATATATATATATATATATATATATATATATATATATATACATAGCGAGGTCGTTGCCAGTGCCGTTGGACTGGCTCTCATGCTGGTGGCACGTAAAAGCATTCACTACACTCTCGGAGTAGTTGGCGTCAGGAAGGGCATCCAGCTGTAGAAACTCTGCCAGATCAGATTGGAGCCTGGTGCAGCCATCTGGTTCACTGGTCCTCAGTCAAATCGTCCAACCCATGCTAGCATGGAAAGCGGACGTTTAAACGAAAAAACAATATATATAAACATATATGTATATATATATATATATATATATATATATATATATATATATATATATATATATATATATATATATATAGGTTATGAGCGGTGGTGGTGTCAAATGCCACCAACATTGGCCACTTTGCCTCCATGAGGCCCAATGCTTGAAAGGTGCTTTTTATGTGCCCCCGGCACAGGTGTCAGTTATGTGACACCAGCATTGAGCATGACTACAGTTTCACTTGACTTGAGGGGTCTTCTCAAGCACAGAATATTGCTGAAGGTCTCAGTTACTAGTCATTGCCTCTGTGAGACCCAAATTTCGAAGATTTTGCTTCACCATCTCATCCCAGGCCTTCTTGGGTCTACCTCTACCACAGGTTCTCTCTGCAATTAGAGATCGGCACTTCTTTGCATAGCTGTCCTCGTCCATCTGCATCACATGACCATACCAGTGCAGTCGTCTCTTTTGCTCACCACATCTGATGCCTCTTATGCCCAACTTTTCTCTCAAGATGCTTACACTCTGTCATACATACACACTGACATTGTACACCCAATGAAGTATAGTGGCTGCATTTCTTTCAAGGCTACACAATTCCTTGGCTGTCACAGCCCATGTTCCACTGCCATGTAGCATAGCTGTTTGCACACAGGCATCATACAATCTGCCTTTCACTCTGAGGGAGAGGCCCTTTGTTGCCAGCAGAGGTAGGAGCTCTCTGAACTCTCCCCAGCCTATTTTTATTCTCACAGTTACACTCTTGGGGCATCCATCTCTGCTATTAACTTGGTCACCTAGATAATAGAAGCTATTTACTACCTCTAGCTTACCTCACAGGCAGTTGATGGAGTCTATTTTCTGTACATTTTCAGTGTTTATTGTATCTATGCATCTTTCACACACAAAAGCTATTTTCTTTGTTAACCTTTCTCTGATATTGCTGCACCTCTTATGTGTCCACAGCTTACACCAGGTACATCTTATGGTGTTTCTACCTATATCTTTTCTACAGACTGAGCACGGCCATCAACCTGAAGGGATTTGTGATTTGTCTGCTTTCCTACTTACTAATATACAGACACACACATACATACATAGACAGATACACATACAATCATGCATGTATACATTTATTGCCACAATCATTCTTGTTTTAATCACTGATATATCATAATATCTTTTTTGTTTCCTTTGATTCTAGCTGATGTGTAATTTACTGTCAGTTGATGGGGATAACAATCCCGATGTCCTTAGCATTAATGCAGGTAAGATTCTGTTTAATTTTAATTATTCAACTTAATTATGTGCCATGTTGTTGTTGCTACTTAGCTCTAGACCTGTCTCATGTCAGACTTATTTTTATTATGGTGAGGGACAATGTTGAGTCTCACTTGTTGGTTTGCTGTGTGCTCTGTCTTTTTGTACAGGAGCATAAAGATATTTAGTTAATAAAATAAGTTCCACCACAACAGTGGGAAGGAAGGACGTCCATCTGAATGAACATTCCAACCTCAGTGTCTTGAGAAATGGATGCGGCATACTATATAGATACAAATTTTGAGAAAAATACAAATGTTTCAATATTTAAAACAGCAAACAACCACGAAATACAGCTTTACAGAAAAGTACAATGTTCATGGAATGTTCAGTACAACTTCTTAAAAATGTTCAATCTATTCTCTTGGAAAAAAAAAAATTACAAAGTATATCTTTAAAAAAACAAAACAAAACAAAATCCAGGAAATGTTAAATAATTCCGTTAAAGGAAATAAACTTTCTGTGCAGTTAGGTATAAATCTTCTATAGAAATTAATTAGTCCTACAAACTCACGAAGCTTACTCAAAGAGTTAGGTACTGGAAATTTGTTAATAACTTCTACCTTGTCTGGGAGAGGTCAGATTCCATCTTTATCAATAAGATACATGTCATACAACCCTTGGTAACTTTTTTATTTTTTTGGTATTTTCAGAAAATTTTGCAAATATGTATGTATTCTACACATTAACAGTAATTTTTTACTAGGTACCCCAGCTAGTTGATCTCAAAAAAAATTTCATTCAATTTTACAGCTTCTGCAGCTTTGAGTCTTTCAAGTATTCCATGGAATGGACCAGTTGGTAAGTTCTTAAAGATTAACTTCATTCATTCCACCACTCCATTTTGTAAGACGTACCATATTCTAATGTGCATAAGAAACCCTCGTGTATAAGGAAACCCCTAATTTTTTGGAGCTTGAAATTTAGCAAAAAGGTTTTGTAAGAGATTATAATACTATCCATGTTTAAGAAACCCCCACCTTTTTTAAACCTAATTTTTGACAAAAAAGGGTTCCTTATACACGTCAAAATATGGTAAATTTCAGAAATCTGAGTCATAACATCTCTAGCCCTTTTGTTACCATATTTTTGTTGAAATATATGGCCCCTGTTGCAGTTAATTTTGAAAATGATGAAGAATTTAGTAAAAAATGAAATTGTCATCATTAATCTGGTGTTCAGAAAACCAGCTAGAATGTTCTCAAATCACTTGAAAACAAGAAGCTTGTATTACAGAAACAGGGACATTCTGAGGCAGGTTTGTTTCAGAAGGGCTAAAGAATTTTAAGAAATGTTTTTATTGTTTAGAAGCAAGCGTTGCTATGTGGTTCAGAAGAGCATATTTCCACGGACACAGAAGACTGTGCTGGTTTGGTCATGTGATGTATATGAATGAGTACAGATGTGTAAAGAAGTGCCAAGCTCTAATTGTGGAAGGTACCTTTTGAGATGCTTTGTGTTTCTTTCATTTAATTTTAAATATAACAAAGAATTTAGTAAAATAACTTAGCTATCATTCAGCTAGTGTTAGGAACATAAATTGTGACTCAGGTTTGGTGGAAGATTTTAATTCAAAACTTATGAAAACAAGACATTTGTACTACAGAGCCAGAGGTGGTTTCAGCTGTGTTGGTAACGAAAGGGTTAACCAAGAAAAATATAAAAATTCAAAGACATTAATGACAGCATTTACTGGTGAAAAACCTACCCACCCACCCACTGTGTCATCTGCTGATGAACATAGTGTTTTTCAGTTGCATGAAGTGATGCAATCAGCTGCTACTGCACATATGGGAGGTAGCAGTGCATTTCTAATGAAGACTTCATTTCCTTGTTGTTGACAGTTTCTAGTTCATCCATCAAGCAGAGGTGGTTTCAGCCAGGTTGGTATTGAAAGGGTTAAGTCTACTACTCAACAACAGATACAATTTCGATCTATGTAATCTTACATACATGGCCCAGATTAACCAAGATTATCGTAGAAGCTATTTACCCAAGGTGCTGCACATTGATCAAAACTGGAATGATATTTTTTGTGAAACAGAATTATTACCCATACACGTAAAAGCACCCAGTATACTCTGTAAAGTGGTTGGTGTTAGGAAGGGTATCCAGCTGTAGAAACCATGCGAAATCAGACTGGAACCTGGTGCAACTCCCCAGCTTGACAGCTCTTGCCAAATTGTCCAACCCATGCCAGCATGGACACCAGATATTAAATGATGATGATGATAGACTTGCCTACTCCATGTAATCTGTGTGTGTGTGTGTGTTTATATAAACACACAAAAAGTTAGAGAGAGATAGAGAGAGAGAGAGAGAGACTGTATATGAGAAGGTTGTCACAACTTTCTGTACTCTGTATTTTTCCTACTATACTGCGCCCTGGGTTTTGCCACTCCACTGGTGTTAATAATTTATGTTATGGGGATATATATTGAGCATGTAACACCATTCTTTGTATTTTTTACTCAACACTGAAGAAGTGATTTAATAAGATTATATCATGTTCCAACAAGCAATTATGTAATCCTAGCAGTTAATTTGCTGAAATGCGTGCATGTTTTATAAACTATAAAATACCATATATGTTTTTTGTACTTTATTAATTTTACACACACACACACACACACACTGTCCTGTGTGTATACACACATATATATTTTAAGCTGAAAACTTCACTAACTGTTCCTATGAATTTCACATTCCTGATTTCTGGGGAGCTGTGAATTTTGGAGAAAATAAGACCAATATATACAGTTTCTTACTTAAAAAAAAAAAAGTCACAAAAATGTTTGAAAGGTTTGGGTGCATAATAGATTTTCGTTTTGTGCATATGAGCAAAAAAGAAAAAAAAAATGAAATTTTTCTGTCTTCATCTGATGAAAAAAGTGTATGTAGTCAGTGAGAAAAAAAATATTTTAAAAACTACATAAAGATATAAATTTATAAAATTATGTCTTCTTGTTCTATTCATGCTTTAGTTCTTTTCTCCTTACAGACCCCTTACATCTGCCTCTACTCACACGTTCCTTTACACAGATGCACGCTCAATGAATAATTAAAACCCATTCGAATGTCAGACTTATAGAAAGATGCCTGCATATTAAAAACATGAAAGTTACATTAGCGTGATGGACCAATGAACTAAGCTGGATGGGTGGTTAGATAAAAGAAAGTGGAAATAGTAGATGAGTCTTAGATGGAAAAAAAAAAAAAAAAAAATAAATAAAGAACTTATATAGATGATAAAAAAAGTGATGTATATGATTAAGAAAAAAAAGTTCTTTATCTGATGAAAAAATATATATGACAAAAATATGATTAAAAAAATTTTATAAATTCATGCCACACCAATAATTCAAGACGCAGGAGTAGAAAATAAAGAACCGTCTCGGGTATAATCCTGGGTGTTAAGAGCGATGCTGTCAAGGAGTTCATCAAGCTACTCTCTCACTGTTTTCCGGGTACACTACAGTATCACAAAATCTTTAAGGGCGGGGACCATGTCAGAATGAATCATAGCAGTGCTAATCAGGTACAGAACTAACTTAAATGAAATGTAGTCTGGGTTTGTGCCAGGACCTGGGACCACAGATGTCTTCTCAGTGTGGGTAACTACTGTAGGCACAGGAGTGGCTGTGTGGTAAGTAGCTTGCTTACCAACCACATGGTTCTGGGTTCAGTCCCACTGCGTGGCACCTTGGGCAAGTGTCTTCAACTATAGCCTCGGGCCGACCAAAGCCTTGTGAGTGCATTTGGTAGACGGAAACTGAAAGAAGCCCGTCGTATATATGTATATGTATATATATATATATGTGTGTTTGTGTGTCTGTGTTTGTCCCTCCAACATCGCTTGACAACTGATGCTGGTGTGTTTACGTCCCTGTAACTTAGCTGTTCGGCAAAAGAGACCGATAGAATACGTACTAGGCTTACAAAGAATAAGTCCTGGGGTCGATTTGATTGACTAAAGGTGGTGCTCCAGCATGGCCGTAGTCAAATGGCTGAAACAAGTAAAAGAGTAAAAGAGTAGTATTTATTAATGGAGGATGGAGGGATAGGTTGCGAGAGCTATAAGACATACAGAGTTGTTGTTATTATAAGTGAGCCTCAGCAGTGCACTCAATGAGGAATTCAGCATATAGATGGGTGTCCGCCAAGGCTCAGTTCTCAACCCTGTTTTGTTCATGATAGTTCTGTGAGCCTTCAAACTGTTTGTCCATGGGTGCTCCTGTATGTCGATGGTTTGATTCTCTTGTATTTATTTCCCGTGACAGAATGTGCACTAACACAAGATAGTTGCTTCTGTAGTATGAATCTATGTTATTGGACATACCTCATGTTAGTTTTATCAGCCATACTCTTCCATACTGGCTAAGGGCATGTTGGAAGAGAATATTAATTTTGGAGTTCTCCTTCTAGATTGACTACTGTAGCTACAGAGCTCAATCTACACTCACAAAAATCTATTTAACCAAGGGTGGGGAAACCCCATTCTATTGCACCTGCAGGCTGATATACTTGTATGTACAAAATACAATAAATTTTTCAGTTGTGAAACTTATACAATATTCATATGCCTATTTGGAACATAGGTTGTGTTTCCACTCGAGTCTAACCGTTTTAAGTCAATATGACTTAAAACAGTTAGACTCAAACAGAAATTGTCTGGTAATTGCCATTTGAATGGAAATTTTGTTTCCACTTTTTATGTACCATCGGCACAGGGGCCAGAGGGGGCTGGCATCGACCACGATCGGATGGTGCTTTTTACGTGCCACTGGCACAGGAGCCAGTTGGGGTGAGAGGGCTGGCATTGACCACGTTCGGATAGTACTTTTTACATGTCACCAGCACGGGGTCCGCAGCTATAATTTCCATTTGATTGTGATTTGATTTCATTTTGAAGCATGGCATGTCGCCCTACGATCCAAGGGTACTTTTGAGTTGGCTGGTTATGCGACACTGGTGTAGTTTACAGCTGTAGTAAAAAAAAGAAAAACAAAACGGATACTACTAACAAACAATTGCAGTGTTCAATATACAGTAAGGGACACAGGAGGAACTCTATAAACAATAAAATGAATGATTTGTCAGCTTGTTGTGTTGTGTCCAAGCTTTCTTGTGGATATATTCTGCAGTAAACAGAAAATTCCTTCAATTAGGTGTTTGTGACCAAATCAACTAGTTTCCACTCCTGTCGTCACCACTTTCTGACTGTTATGGAATTGTTATGGAAGAATGAAGGTGTTAGATTCATAAGCTTCGGTTCTATTGCTGGTGTTGTGCTGTACCTTGGGCAAGTCACTCAAATTCTCTCTCTCTCTCTCTCTCTCTGTTCCTTCTTACAGAATATGTAAGCAAAAAAAAAAAGGGGGTGTTGGGTGGATAAAATCACTAACTTTATGCTGGTGTGCTGAATTGATTGGTAATTATTGTGGCTTTATGGCTGATAGTGTTGTGATCAAATCCTTTTGAATAGGAATGGTGTGACCGGGAGAGAGAGAGAGAGAGAGAGAGAGAGAGAGAGAGAGAAAATGAACATTGAAATGTGTTCTAATGTTGATGGTGGTGGTGGTGATGAAAGTATCAGGAGATAAAAAGCAAAATTATTTGTATATGCTGTAAACTATGAAAAAAATATTTTAAAAAATGTCAAAGAAAATTGCCTGAAAACATGAAATTAGCGCTATTCTTGCAATGTTTTCTCCTTTTGGCAATGTCTATTCAATACTCTGTGCAAGCTTTATATAGAATTAAATTCATTGTCGCTGTAATCATTGCCATCATCATGTTTCACCACTACACCTCTATTTCAGTGTCTATTTTTTTTTTGTTTTTACATATTGGCATGGGTTAGCTAGGTCTGCCGGACCGTGCTTGGCACAGCTTCAAATGCACATGATACTGGCACAGAATGTATTGGTTGGTACAGGCTCTTCAAAAGACACAGGTAAACTTTGCTCTGCCACCATTTGATTACTAGGGCAAGTGTAATTAGAGCGAATATTTTGCAGATTAGAGCCTTTGGTTTATTTATTACACAGATAAGTTAGAAAACAAGACAAGGACTTCTAAGTTCTAATTTAATCACCAAAAGATTGTTAGTATGTTTAACAGAAAATTAAAGCCCTAGGTATTTTCATGTCTTGTATCATCATTTTGGCCCCCAGTTTTCCTTCCTTACAAGGAGAGACTTGATGCGGCAGATTTCCTACAGCTGGATGCTCTTCCTATCACTAACCCTCACCTGTTTGCAGGTAAGGTAATATTTCCCCAAGACTAGACATGTTTTCATGGTAGATTGGAAATGGAGGCTACAGCTTACATGATACTGACACTCACAACTGTCATGCAACGTCAAGGCAAGGAAACAGTAAAAGTATTAAAAAAAAAATGTAAATGAATAAATAGCAAACAGGCATAGCTGTGTGGTTAAGAAGCTTGCTTCCCAATCACTTGGATCTGGGTTCAGTCCCACTGCATGGCACCTTGCATAAGCACCTCCTATTATAGCCCTAGCCTGACCAAAGCCTTAAGTCTTTTGATGACTTCATCGGAGTTCTTGACGTTTCCAGGAAAGGTGGAGAGCATGGGTTTCAGGATGTGAGAGAGTAATCAGTCTATTTTGTATAGAGGTCCTTCCACACTGGAGACGATGGGTCTAATCTGGATCGTGTTGCTATCCTTATGTATTTTAATGAGGTGATAGAATCTGGGTAATCCACTGTTCTTTGTATTTGCTATGTAGTTGTCTCCATCTACAAATGTCAGTCCATGCGGTGTTAATTCGGTCCTCAATCCTGGTTGCGGTTGTATCTGTCATTTCAGAATATAGTCTGTCCTTTTTTTTTGTTTTTTTTTTTTGTGCGGGTGGCACATGAAATGCACCATTTTGAGCGTGGCTGTTGCCAGTACCGCCTGACTGGCCTTCGTGTGGGTGACACGTAAAAGCACCCACTACACTCTCTGAGTGGTTGGCGTTAGGAAGGGCATCCAGCTGTAGAAACTCTGCCAAATCAGATTGGAGCCTGGTGTAGCCATCTGGTTTCACCAGTCCTCAGTCAAATCGTCCAACCCATGCTAGCATGGAAAGCGAACGTTAAACGACGATGACGACGTGCTTGTGTCCCTTGCCCCTCCACTGCTTGATAACCAGTGTTGGCTTATTTACATCACCATAACTTAGTGGTTTGGCAAACAATATCAATAGAATACGCACCAGGCTGAAAAAGCAAGTACTTGGGTTGATTTGTTCAACGAAACCCTTCAAGGTGGTGCCCCAGCATGGCGGCTAGAGTCCAATGACTGAAACAAATAAAAAAAAAAAGAAGTTAATAGGCGGTAGGAGTGGCTGTGTGGTAAGTAGCTTGCTTACCAACCACATGGTCCCGGGTTCAGTCCCACTGTGTGGCACTTTGGGCAAGAGTCTTCTACTATAGCCTCGGGCCGACCAAAGCCTTGTGGTGAGTGGATTTGGTAGACGGAAACTGAAAGAAGCCCATTGCATATATGTATATATATATATGTGTGTGTGTGTGTGTCTGTGTTTGTCCCCCCACCATCGCTTGACAACCGATGCTGGTGTGTTTACGTCCCCGTAACTTAGCGGATTGGCAAAAGAGCCAATAGAATAAGTACTAGGCTTCCAAAGAATAAGTCCTGGGGTCGATTTGCTCGACTGAAGGCGGTGCTCCAGCATGGCTGCAGTCAAATGACTGAAACAAGTAAAAGAGTAAAATGATAAACAAATAACGACAGAGCTTTCTACTCTTGCTGACATCAAACTACTAACCTAGATCTCAACATTTTTATTTTGTGCAATATCTCTTTATGTCCTTAGGCTACAAATATCACCTTATATGCTTTGGTTAACCCAGCTGATAAAAAGAAATGTCATTCTTGCATTCATGCTTGGATGGTTTGTACAGAAATGATATCCGAGTATTAAAACATTTGCTCTGAGCAATTCATGCGTGTATAAATAAAGAAAAAAAATTTATTTGAACATAGAAAAATGAAAGCAAATGTCAAACTGTTATCAAGCTGTTTGTGAAGTTATTGAAAAATCTAACCATTAATTATGTTAATGTTAGGTCTATGTGCTATTACTGATTAGTTTGTTTAGGTGTGTCTAGTGGCTGTGTGGTAAGAAGTTTGCTTCCCGACCATGTAGTTCTGGGTTCAGTCCCACTGCGTGGCACCTTGAGCAAGAATTGTCTGCTATGGCCTTGGATCGGCCAAAACCTTGTGAGTGGATTTGGTAGATGGAAATTGGAAGTCTGCCATATATATCTTCATTGATGTATATCTGTGTGTGTGTGTGTGTGTGTTTTTGTGTGTGTGTGTGTTTTTGTGTGTATGTTTGTCCCCCACCACCGCTTGGCAACTGGTGTTGGTTTGTTTACATCCCTGTTACCTAGTGGTTCAGTAAAAGGGTCCAATAGAAAAAGTACCCATCTTACAAAAAAGAAAAAAAAGGACTGGGTTGATTCTTTCAGCTAAAAACTCTTCAAGGTGGTGCCCCAGTATGGCCACAGTCTGATGATTGAAACAAGTAAAAGATAGAAGATAATTATATCTGGGGATGAGATCAGTAAACGATGATGATGATACATGCGTGTGTGTGATTACAAGCTATTTGGTGACCCTACTGGTGCTGGTGCCATGGGAAAAGCACTCAGTACACTCTGTGAACTGATTGGTGTTAGGTAAAATATGCAGCTGTAGAAACTGTGCCAAAATAGACGAATGGAACCTGATGTAGCTCTCTGGCTTGCTAATTCCTCTCGAACTGTCCAACCCATGCCAGCATGGAAAAGGACGTTAAATGATGATGATGATGATAATAATGTTGTGTGTATTGTTTGTGTTTGTTTCTCTCTTGCTCACCACTTGACAGCCATGTTGGTTTGTTTATGTCCCTGGAACTTTGCTGTTTGGCAAAAGAAACCTAAAAAATAAGCACCAGACTTAACATGAGATCTGGGGTCGATTTATTTGACTATCCTTCAAAGCAATGCAAAGTAATTAGAATTAATGCAAATGTCTCCTGCAAGACTAGAATAATCCAATATTATCATCTGTAGCTGTTTTCATCTTTTTCCATTCTTGTATCTTCTAATCTGAGAGTAGTTGCATATAAAGTTTGGTCTATATCTTCAGAAGAAATCTATTCTTAAATATCTGCTTGATTCTAAAGGCTTTCATATTTCTTAAGCGGAAACCATTCGTTACTTTGCTAGTAAGATTTGACTTGAAACGACAGTTCACTAAATTAGCTAGCTGCCAAGGCAAGACAAATCTTTCTCTTTTCTCTTCCTCTTCTTCCATTATAACTGAAATAAAATTAATCTAATCCATGTCTGGATTTTCTCCTTGTGGATTTCAGAGTTTCACAAGTGCTCATTGTAAATTGATGTTTGTTTTGCTTAATGTGTCTAATGGAATCTCTAAAGTGGATTCAAATTTAGTGCTATCAAATGCCAACCATAATAGTGAATATAGCTGATCATCAAATAAATGTACTTTACAATTTTTGCTTGTTACTTCATATACCAAATGTATTTCCTTTCATTGAAGGTAGACTTGTTGTAGCGCTGTGGTTTTCAACCAAGGTTCATATGACCCTAGGGTGGTATTTCTTAACCATTTTCAACCTATTGATCCCTTCAATTCCTATTTTACTTGGGTGGATTCTCATAATCATTTGATGTTTAAAAAAAAATCCCATTATATTTTTGGAATTAGATTTTTTTTTTTTCACCCTTTCAAAGCCCATCCAGGCTCATGGGCCCGGTTTCCCGGTTTCTATGGCGTACGTTTTCCCTCCAGCTGGACGGGATGCCAGTCCATCGCAGCATTACTCAAGAAACAGGAAGAAAGAGTGAGAGAAAGTTGGGGTGAAAGAGTACAACAGGGGTCGCTGCCACCCCCTGCCGAAGCCTCGTGGAGCTTAGGTGTTTTCGCTCAATAAACACTCACAATGCCCGGTCTGGGAATCGAAACCGCATCCTCCGGTGGGGCCCAGTTAGAATCTTCTTCAGGTTGATCCCACTCAAAAGGTCTCTGAATAAAGTTTGTTTAAGGATGTTGAGCAAAACACCCATGTTTCCAAAGGTGAATTATTCAAACCCCAAAGAATTCCTTTCAACACATGGCTATGATGCTCTCCCACTAATTCTGCTCATGATCATAGATGCACTTATCTTCAGCCACCAAGGGACATGCTCAACTGGTTACAGTCAAACAACTGACAAGCAAATCAATGGTATTGAACAGAATATTTGCTGTTGCCCATTTTTTATTTATTATTATTATTATTATTATTCAGGTCACTGCCTGGAATTGAACTTGGAATTTTGGGGTTAGTAGCCCACGCTCTTAACCACTACGCCATATATACATGTACTCATGTTTTGAGTTCTATTTTTCCTGTTTGCATCACCAGACCTATATATATATATATATATATATACCAAAACAATTTTATAACATTATTCTAACATATTTTAAATATATACTTTAACCATGTAACACAAGCCTTCTGTAGTTTTTTCACTCTTGTTTATCTTTTACATATATATATATATATATATATATATATATATATATATATATATATATAACATTTACACATAGATAGGATGTTCATAAATTATCTTTACAGATTCTACACTTCTATTGTGGAAGCTGTAAAGATAATTTACGGACTCCATGTGTGTGTGTGTGTGTGTGTGTGTGTGTGTGTGTGTGTATACTTATTTATTAGGATATTGACAGTTACTTTGGAATTTCACAGGTGGTGAAGAAGCTACCAGTGGTAAGACTTCAAAGTTACTTCCAACATTATTAGAATAAAATGTTCATTGTTTTTATGCAGCTACCAATACTTATGTCATATACACACACTCACATCATCATCATCATCATCATCATCATCATCATCGTTTAACGTCTGCTTTCCATGCTAGCATGGGTTGGACGATTGCTAGCATGGAAAGCGGACATGCATACATATTATTTTTCTGCATGAATATTTGCTCTCTCTCTCTCTCTCTCTCTCTCTCTCTCTCTCTCTCTATCTCTCTCTCTCTCTCTCTCTCTATATATATATATATATATATATATACACATATACGTATGTATATGCTCATAATAATTCAGAGATGTAAGCATGATACATTCACATACCCTATATAGACAGAAATAGTTTCTGCTCTACGTAACCAAAATTTTAATGGATGATATTTTTATTTCAGGTATATTATCTCTTGTCTTTTACGAACCACTCTTACATCAAAGCAAGCGCGGCTACCCTAAATCTTGATCTTTCTTTCTACTTCTATGATCAAACTGAAAACAAGTTTTATCTCTTAATCCGTACTATACATATGGATTCCCCTATCTTTTATCTTAAAACCACATCATATACATTTTCTTCATATATATATGACTATATATACATATATACACACATATATATATATATATCTAGTCTCTTAGATCGTTTTACTGGCTTATTTGCTTTTGACATTTCTGACCATGTACACATTCTTTTTTTTCCCCTTTACTTTATAATAAATATATTCTAATATGTTTATCTTAGATATTCAGCATTCAATGTCCTGTCATACTTTGCCATGCCATGTCATTTTTCTAATAAGTGTTTGTGTTTGTGTTTTTCCTTCCAAAATTGTAATGAGTTAAGTAGATCAACCATGGCTCTCGTATAGTGTATTCGTTTCCTGTTATATCTAGATTGCCATTTATGCAGAGTCTTTCCAAGCAGCTTCATCTTTATCTCGATTTGATGCTAAGGCTGGGATTGTTTTTTTTTTCTGAAAAAATCACCATCTATCCATATTTTTTTTTCACCTCTGTTACCCTGTTGATGTTTGAATATTTTGAAATATTTTCTGTGAATATCAAAGAGTGGAGTGGATCCTTATGCTGAGGTGAGCTTGTGATTTGACTTTTTCACTCCTGCTTATAGCCATTTATGTCTTTTACCTTTCACTTGTTTCACTCGTTAGAATGTGGCCACGCTGGGGCACCGCCTTAAAGAATTCTTAGTCGAATGAATCAACCCCTGCACTTTTTTAAGCCCGGTAATTATTCCATGGATCTCTTTTGCCAAACTGCTAAGTTAAAAGGATGTAAACAAAATAACACTGGTGCAGGAGTGGCTGTGTGGTAAATAACTTGCTCACCAACCACATGGTTCCGGGTTCAGTCCCACTGCGTGGCACCTTGGGCAAATGTCTTCTATTATAGCCTCGGGCTGATCAAAGCCTTGTGAGTGGATTTGGTAGACAGAAACTGAAAGAAGCCTGTCGTATATATGTATATATATACATATATATATATATATATATATATACGTGTATGTGTGTGTATATGTTTGTGTGTCTGTGTTTGTCCCCCCAGCATCGCTTGACAACCGATGGTGGTGTGTTTACGTCTCCGTAACTTACCGGTTCGGCAAAAGAGACCGATAGAATAAGTACTAGGCTTCCAAGGAATAAGTCCTGGGGTCGATTTGCTCGACTAAAGGTGGTGCTCCAGCATGGCCACAGTCAAATGACTGAAACGAGTAAAAGAGTAAAAGAGGTTGTTTTGCAGTGTAGTGGGGGAAACAAACACACACACACACACACAGACACATAATGGGCTTCTTTCAATTTCCATCTACCAAATCCACTCACAAGGCGTTGGTCAG